>NC_088410.1:91873700-91928700 GCF_034236695.1 Oncorhynchus nerka
TACCACATATCTACAACACACTAAGTGTGTGCCCTCAGGCCCCCTACTCCACTACCACATATCTACAACACACTAAGTGTGTGCCCTCAGGCCCCTACTCCACTACCACATATCTACAACACACTAAGTGTGTGCCCTCAGGCCCCTACTCCACTACCACATATCTACAACACACTAACTAAGTGTGTGCTCTCAGGCCCCCTACTCCACTACCACATATCTACAACACACTAAGTGTGTGCCCTCAGGCCCCCTACTCCACTACCACATATCTACAACACACTAAGTGTGTGCTCTCAGGCCCCCGACTCCACTACCACATATCTACAACACACTAAGTGTGTGCTCTCAGGGCTCTACTCCACTACCACATATCTACAACACACTAAGTGTGTGCCCTCAGGCCCCTACTCCACTACCACATATCTACAACACACTAAGTGTGTGCCCTCAGGCCCCCGACTCCACTACCACATATCTACAACACACTAAGTGTGTGCTCTCAGGCCCCGACTCCACTACCACATATCTACAACACACTAAGTGTGTGCCCTCAGGCCCCTACTCCACTACCACATATCTACAACACACTAAGTGTGTGCTCTCAGGCCCCCGACTCCACTACCACATATCTACAACACACTAAGTGTGTGCTCTCAGGCCCCTACTCCACTACCACATATCTACCACACACTAAGTGTGGCGCCTAGTCCACTACCACATATCTACAACACACTAAGTGTGTGCCCTCAGGCCGCCGACTCCACTACCACATATCCACAACACACTAAGTGTGGCGCCTAGTCCACTACCACATATCTACAACACACTAAGTGTGTGCTCTCAGGGCCCGACTCCACTACCACATATCTACAACACACTAAGTGTGTGCCCTCAGGCCCCCGACTCCACTACCACATATCTACAACACACTAAGTGTGTGCCCTCAGGCCCCTACTCCACTACCACATATCTACAACACACTAAGTGTGTGCCCTCAGGCCCCTACTCCACTACCACATATCTACAACACACTAAGTGTGTGCTCTCAGGCCCCGACTCCACTACCACATATCTACAACACACTAAGTGTGTGCCCTCAGGCCCCCGACTCTACTACCACATATCTACAACACACTAAGTGTGTGCTCTCAGGCCCCCGACTCCACTACCACATATCTACAACACACTAAGTGTGTGCCCTCAGGGCCCGACTCCACTACCACATATCTACAACACACTAAGTGTGTGCTCTCAGGCCCCTACTCCACTACCACATATCTACAACACACTAAGTGTGTGCCCTCAGGCCCCTACTCCACTACCACATATCTACAACACACTAAGTGTGGCGCCTAGTCCACTACCACATATCCACAACAAACTAAGTGTGGCGCCTACTCCACTACAACATATCTACAACACACTAAGTGTGGTGCCTAGTCCACTACCACATATCCACAACACACTAAGTGTGGCGCCTACTCCACTACCACATATCTACAACACACTAAGTGTGTGCCCTCAGGCCCCCGACTCCACTACCACATATCTACAACACACTAAGTGTGTGCTCTCAGGGCCCGACTCCACTACCACATATCTACAACACAATAAGTGTGTGCTCTCAGGCCCCTACTCCACTACCACATATCTACAACACATTAAGTGTGTGCCCTCAGGCCCCCGACTCCACTACCACATATCCACAACACACTAAGTGTGTGCCCTCAGGCCCCTACTCCACTACCACATATCTACAACACACTAAGTGTGTGCTCTCAGGCCCCTACTCCACTACCACATATCTACAACACACTAAGTGTGTGCCCTCAGGCCCCTACTCCACTACCACATATCTACAACACACTAAGTGTGTGCTCTCAGGCCCCTACTCCACTACCACATATCTACAACACACTAAGTGTGTGCTCTCAGGCCCCTACTCCACTACCACATATCTACAACACACTAAGTGTGTGCCCTCAGGCCCCCAACTCCACTACCACATATCTACAACACAAAATCCATGTGTACGTGTGTGTATAGTGTGTATGTTATCATGTGTGTGTATGCATGTGTCTGTGCCTATGTTTGTGTTGCTTCACAGTCCCCGCTGTTCCATAAGGTGTATTTTTATCAGTTTCTTAAATATCATTTCAGTGCTTGCATGAGTTACTTGAATAGAGTTCCATTCGTCTCCCATAGTCTGTTCTGGACTTAGGGACTGTGAAGAGACCTCTGGTGGCATGTCTTGTGAGGTATGCATGGGTGTCTGAGCTGTGTGCCAGAAGTTTAGACAGACAGCTCGGTACTCTCACAAATATACAGTACCAGTCAAAAGTTTGGACACACCTACTCATTCAAGGGTATTTCTTTCTTTTTACTATTTTCTACATCGTAGAATAATATTGAAGACATCAAAACTATGAAATAACACATATGGAATCATGTAGCAACCAAAAAAGAGTTAAACAAATCAAAATATATTTTTCAAAGTAGCCACGCTTTCCCTTGATGACAGCTTTGCACACTCTTGGGATTCTCTCAACCAGCTTCACCTGGAATGCTTTTCCAACACTCTTGAAGGAGGTCCCACATGCTGATTTTGAAAGCCAGGTCACCTGATGCAGCAATCCATCACTCTCCTTCTTGGTCAAATAGCCCTTACACACCCTGAAGGTGTTTTGGGTCATTGTCCTGTTGAAAAACAAACAACAGTCCCACTAAGTGCAAACCAGATTGGATGGAATATCGCTGCAGAATACTGTGGTAGCCGTGCTGGTTAAGTGTGCCTTGAATTGTAAATAAATCACTGACAGTGTCATCAGTAAAGCACCCCCACACCATCACACCTCCTCCATGATTCACAATGGGAGTCACACATGCTGAGATCATCCGTTCACCTACTCTGTGTCTCACAAAGACATGGGGGTTGGAACCCAAAATATCAAATTAGGACTCATCAGACCAAAGGACAGATTTCCACCGGTCTAATGTCCATTGCTCATGTTTCTTGGCCCAGGCAAGTCTCTTCTTCTTATTGGTGTCCTTTAGTAGTGGTTTATTTGCAGCAATTCAACCATACAGGCCTGATTCACATAGTCTCCTCTGAACAGTTGATGTTGGGATGTATCTGTTACTTGAAATCTGTAAAGCATTTATTTGGGGTGCAATTTCTGAGGCTGGTAACTCTAATGAACTTATCCTCTGCAGCAGAGGTAACTCTGTGTCTTCCTTTCCTGTGGTGGCTCTCATGAGAGCCAGTTTCTTCATAGCGCTTGATGGTTTTTGCAACTGCACTGGAAAAAAATTCAAATGTTCCTTATTGACTGACCTTCATGTCTTAAAGTAATGATGGACTGTCGTTTCTCTTTGCTTATTTGAGCTGTTCTTGCCATAATATGGACTTGGTCTTTTAGCAAATAGGGCAATCTTCTGTATACCACCCCTACCTTGTCATAACACAACTGGCTTGGCTCAAACACATTAAGAAGGAAAGAAATTCCACAAATTAACTTTGAACAAGGCACACCTGTTAATTGAAATGAATCCCAGGTGACTGCCAAGAGTGTGCAAAGCTGTCATCAAGGCAAAGGGTGAAGAATCTCTTTGAAGATTCTCAAATACAAAATAAAATGTGGATTATTTAACACTTTTGGTGACGACATGATTCTATCTGTGACTCACCACCTGGATTCGGTCTTATGTAACAGAACTGTGAAAACATGTGAAATGGTGTTACTTACGTTGGATAAAAGTAGAGACTCGGAGCTTCAAAATACCCTGCATTTGAGGAACAATGGGAAAGTAATTCTGCTTTGAAAGTTGATCAACTTGTAAAGTCACTTTTGAGAAAATCACCTTTGAATGTTTTGGTATTTAGTGAAGAGATCTTTGTCTACACCCATTCATCATCGTTCACACCCTCTTAAGCTTTAGCCCCACCCATTCAGCATCGTTCACACCCTCTTAAGCTTTAGCCCCACCCATTCAGCATCGTTCACACCCTCTTAAGCTTTAGCCCCACCCATTCAGCATCGTTCACACCCTCTTAAGCTTTAGCCCCACCCATTCAGCATCGTTCACACCCTCTTAAGCTTTAGCCCCACCCATTCATCATCGTTCACACCCTCTTAAGCTTTAGCCCCACCCATTCAGCATCGTTCACACCCTCTTAAGCTTTAGCCCCACCCATCTCGTTTCGCTCTCGGAGCGCACACTTGACGCTCTGGCCCATGATTTGTTTACCTCTGGATTTGTTTACCAATGTAGCTTGTTAATGCTAGAATTTATTACCTGTGTACAGCATCATGTATGATGGACGTGTCAACCTGTCAGAAATGCCATACCATGGTTGCCCTTAGTTTGAAGATGTAATCCGGAGACAGGTATTTTCTCCATATCTTTAGCTATCATACTCTAATTCCACTGATTTCAAAATTGATCCTCCAGAAAGTGGAGAGCAACACTTATGCAGCTCCACTACACAATACATTTTTTTTAAAGCCAGGATTCGACAGGATTACCAACACAGACCAACAAGCTCAAATAGACAGAAGCCTTCTATATGGTAGACCAATCCGAATACCTCTCTCGTGATGTCCAGCCCACTCATTATCATATTTTTCTGTGGCTTAACCATGGCTCGTAATTGAACTATTTTATTTCGGTTTACAGATGACATACACGTTTGTTATCAAGGCACATGGAAGTTTTCATGTTCAAGAAGGCATTTCTGCCCAAAACTGCATTTTGATAAAAATATTTTTTTTAACGTTCAAACTTACGTTTAACTTCAAACTTCCTGTTGTTGCACTGTTATGGGTGATGCCTCGGAACGCCTCGGAGCTCTCAGCCTTTCATGGTCTCCCACCCCCTCCAGACCGGTCAGATGTACAATCTAGAAACAGGGCAGTAAGTTGCAATAGACCCATGCAACCCAAGGTTTGATACCAGCATAAGCAGAAACCCTATTAAACCTAACCTTAACCCTAACCTTAACCCTAACCTTAACCCTAACCTTAACCCTAACCTTAACCCAAAAACCTACACTAAACCAAACCTTAGTTCCTACCCCTAAAACTAACCCTAGCTCCTAACCATAACACTAATTCTAACCTTAACCCTATAGCCCCTAGAAATAGCATTGTCCCCAGTTGGTCAAATGTTTGTTTGTTTAGCATTCTTGTGGTCCCCACAAGGATAGTTAAACACACACGCACGCACGCACGCACGCACGCACGCACGCACGCACGCACGCACGCACGCACGCACGCACGCACGCACGCACGCACGCACGCACGCACGCACACACACACACACACACACACACACACACACACACACACACACACACACACACACACACACACACACACACACACACACACACACACACACACACACGGCTCCACTGAGCTATGACATGGCAGATTAGGCCCTAGTGTTGAAGTGCAGATACCGTTAAACTTTTATATCAAATATCTGTCGTCTCTATGGCTCTGGGCACTAGACCAGATCTGACACCGGTGTAAGAGACACATAGATAGAGAGAAAATTGAGAAAGCAGGACAACGAGAAGGGTGAGGAGAGAGACAGAGAGACACAGGGAGAGAGACAGAGTACGACTCAGAGAGAGTTCCTCCAGAGGGAGGAATCGATGCTCTGTGCCCACTGGCAGTAATAAAATCTGCTGATCATAATGTGTGACTGAATGGGCTTTAATTAAAAATCACAGCCCTTTGAGTGACCTTGCATCAAACTGCCTAGTGAACAATACTGTATCAAACTGCCTGGAGAACAACACTGTATCAAACTGCCTGGAGAACAACACTATCAAACTGCCTGGGGAACAACACTATCAAACTGCCTGGAGAACAACACTATCAAACTGCCTGGGGAACAACACTATCAAACTGCCTGGAGAACAATACTGGATCAAACTGCCTGGGGAACAACACTATCAAACTGCCTGGGGAACAACACTATCAAACTGCCTGGGGAACAATACTGTATCAAACTGCCTGGGGAACAACACTGTATCAAACTGCCTGGGGAACAATACTGTATCAAACTGCCTGGGGAACAACACTGAATCAAACTGCCTGGGGAACAACACTGTATCAAACTGCCTGGGGAACAACACTGTATCAAACTGCCTGGAGAACAACACTGGATCAAACTGCCTGGGGAACAACACTATCAAACTGCCTGGAGAACAACACTATCAAACTGCCTGGGGAACAACACTATCAAACTGCCTGGAGAACAACACTGAATCAAACTGCCTGGGGAACAACACTGCATCAAACTGCCTGGGGAACAATACTGTATCAAACTGCCTGGAGAACAACACTGCATCAAACTGCCTGGGGAACAATACTGTATCAAACTGCCTGGGGAACAACACTTTATAAAACTGCCTGGAGAACAACACTGTATCAAACTGCCTGGGGAACAATACTGAATCAAACTGCCTGGGGAACAATACTGTATCAAACTGCCTGGGGAACAACACTGAATCAAACTGCCTGGGGAACAATACTGTATCAAACTGCCTGGAGAACAACACTATCAAACTGCCTGGAGAACAACACTATCAAACTGCCTGGAGAATCACACTGTATCAAACTGCCTGGAGAACAACACTATCAAACTGCCTGGGGAACAATACTGAATCAAACTGCCTGGAGAACAACACTTTATCAAACTGCCTGGAGAACAACACTGTATCAAACTGCCTGGGGAACAATACTGAATCAAACTGCCTGGAGAACAGCACTATCAAACTGCCTGGAGAACAACACTATCAAACTGCCTGGGGAACAACACTATCAAACTGCCTGGGGAACAACACTATCAAGCTGCCTGGAGAACAACACTATCAAACTGCCTGGAGAACAACACTATCAAAATGCCTGGAGACCAACACTATCAAACTGCCTGGGGAACAACACTATCAAACTGCCTGGGGAACAACACTGAATCAAACTCCCTGGAGAACAACACTATCAAACTGCCTGGAGAACAACACTATCAAACTGCCTGGGGAACAACACTATCAAGCTGCCTGGAGAACAACACTATCAAACTGCCTGGGGAACAACACTATCAAACTGCCTGGAGAACAACACTATCAAACTGCCTGGAGAATCACACTGTATCAAACTGCCTGGAGAACAACACTATCAAACTGCCTGGGGAACAATACTGAATCAAACTGCCTGGAGAACAACACTTTATCAAACTGCCTGGAGAACAACACTGTATCAAACTGCCTGGGGAACAATACTGAATCAAACTGCCTGGAGAACAGCACTATCAAACTGCCTGGAGAACAACACTATCAAACTGCCTGGGGAACAACACTATCAAACTGCCTGGGGAACAACACTATCAAGCTGCCTGGAGAACAACACTATCAAACTGCCTGGGGAACAACACTATCAAACTGCCTTGGGGAACCACACTTTATAAAACTGCCTGGGGAACAACACTGAATCAAACTGCCTGGAGAACAACACTGAATCATTAAAAAAATATATACAAAAATAAATCAAACATAATAGCAAATATATTTAGCAGATGTTATTGCAGGTGTAGTGAAATGCTTGTACCTGACTAGCAACATGGACAGAATCAAGACCATAGTGCATGCTGTATAGACCCATAGGCTATTAGAATGGGATGCTCTGATGTATCACACACACCAGAGAGATCATATGGCATCAATAGAACTAACAGAGAGCTTTCTTATCACGTTTTCCCTCCTATCCCTCTCTCTTAGTCTCTAGACTCCTCCTTCAACCTGTGTTCTATCTGAACCACTCTCTCCTTTATTCTCTCTTTATTCCCCTCTTCCCTGCTCCCTCTCTTCTTCTGGTCCATCTATCTGTCATGCCTAAAGCAGCAGATATGGAAATATCTGCATCTTTCTTGTATCCCTCCTATGCTTCCTGTTGTTCCTCCTTCCCTCCTCCCCTCCTCCACATACCCTGTTCCCTTCTTTCTCTACCAAGCCTTTCTTTGTTCCTTCCCTTCTCTCTCCTCCAAACCACCACCACCATTCTCCACCTCCACCACCACCACCATTCTCCACATCCACCACCACCATTACCACCCACCATTCTCCACCTCCACCACCACTACCCCCCACCATTCTCCACATCCTCCACCACCATCACCCACCATTCTCCACCTCCACCTCCACCATCACCACCATTCTCCACCTCCACGTCCACCACCACCACCTGTGATAATTCACCACCACCAATTCAGTGTGATAATTCTGTGATAATTCTTCTTCCGGTGGTCTCTGCAGTGCGCAGAGACAGAGTGAAACACATTAAGATAAAATCAATACAGAATAGTAAATAAGGTTATCCAAACCATAGTTACATTATATTATGTGTATGTACTGACATGTACAGTATGTATAACTGATAGACACACACACACACACACACACACACACACACACACACACACACAGAGCACACACACACACACACACACACACACACACACACACACACACACACACACACACACACACACACACACACACACACACACACACACACACACACACACACAGAGCACACACACACACACACATGCTACATGTTCATGTATTTAAATGTATGTTCACTTTAAAGTATTTTGTCTGTAATGTATTTTTCGTTGTGTCACACCCCAGTAAGATAAGATGTGTCGGACCCCAGTAAGATAAGATGTGTCGAACCCCAGTAAGATAAGATGTGTCGGACCCCAGTAAGACTAGATGTGTCGGACCCCAGTAAGACTAGATGTGTCGAACCCCAGTAAGATAAGATGTGTCGAACCCCAGTAAGATAAGATGTGTCGAACCCCAGTAAGAAAAGATGTGTCGAACCCCAGTAAGATAAGATGTGTCGAACCCCAGTAAGATAAGATGTGTCGAACCCCAGTAAGATAAGATGTGTCGAACCCCAGTAAGATAAGATCTGTCGAACCCCAGTAAGATAAGATGTGTTGGACCCCAGTAAGATAAGATGTGTCGACCCCAGTAAGGTAAGATGTGTCGACCCCAGTAAGGTAAGATGTGTCGGACCCCAGTAAGACTAGATGTGTCGGACCCCAGTAAGACTAGATGTGTCGGAACCCAGTAAGACTAGATGTGTCGAACCCCAGTAAGATAAGATGTGTCGGACCCCAGTAAGATAAGATGTGTCGGGCCCCAGTAAGACTAGATGTGTCGGACCCCAGTAAGATAAGATGTGTTGGACCCCAGTAAGATAAGATGTGTCGAACCCCAGTAAGATAAGATGTGTCGCACCCAGGTAAGATACGATGTGTCGGACCCCAGTAAGATAAGATGTGTCGGACCCCAGTAAGACTAGATGTGTCGAACCCCAGTAAGATAAGATGTGTCGAACCCCAGTAAGATAGGATGTGTCGAACCCCAGTAAGAAAAGATGTGTCAAACCCCAGTAAGATAAGATGTGTCGAACCCCAGTAAGATAAGATGTGTCGAACCCCAGTAAGATAAGATGTGTCGAACCCCAGTAAGATAAGATCTGTCAAACCCCAGTAAGATAAGATGTGTTGGACCCCAGTAAGATAAGATGTGTCGACCCCAGTAAGGTAAGATGTGTCGACCCCAGTAAGGTAAGATGTGTCGGACCCCAGTAAGACTAGATGTGTCGGACCCCAGTAAGACTAGATGTGTCGGAACCCAGTAAGACTAGATGTGTCGGACCCCAGTAAGATAAGATGTGTCGGACCCCAGTAAGATAAGATGTGTCGGGCCCCAGTAAGACTAGATGTGTCGGACCCCAGTAAGATAAGATGTGTTGGACCCCAGTATGATAAGATGTGTCGAACCCCAGTAAGATAAGATGTGTCGAACCCCAGTAAGATAAGATGTGTTGGACCCCAGTAAGATAAGATGTGTCACACCCCTGTAAGATAAGATGTGTCGAACCCCAGTAAGATAAGATGTGTCGGACCCCAGTGAGATAAGATGTGTCGGACCCCAGTAAGATAAGATGTGTCGAACCCCAGTAAGATAAGATGTGTCGCACCCAGGTAAGATACGATGTGTCGCACCCCAGTAAGATAAGATGTGTCGGACCCCAGTAAGATAAGATCTGTCGTACCCCAGTAAGATAAGATGTGCCGGACCCCAGTAAGATAACATGGTTCATACCCCAGTAAGATAAGATGTGTCGAACCCCAGTAAGATAAGATGTGTCGAACCCCAGTAAGATAAGATCTGTCGGACCCCAGTAAGATAAGATGTGTCGAACCCCAGTAAGATAAGATGTGTCAAACCCCAGTAAGATAAGATGTGTCGAACCCCAGTAAGATAAGATGTGTCGAACCCCAGTAAGATAAGATGTGTCGGACCGCAGTAAGATAAGATGTGTCGAACCCCAGTAAGATAGGATGTGTCGAACCCCAGTAAGATAAGATCTGTCGAACCCCCGTAAGATAAGATGTGTCGACCCCAGTAAGATAAGATCTGTCGGACCCCAGTAAGATAAGATGTGTCGGACCCCAGTAAGATAAGATGTGTCGGACCCCAGTAAGATAAGATGTGTCGCACCCCAGTAAGACTAGATGTTGCCATTGGCGTCGGCTAATGGGGATCCTAATAAATAAATAAAAACACCACCACCTCCATCACCACCACCCACCATTCTCCACCTCCATTACCACCACCCACCATTCTCCACCTGCACCTCCATCACCACCACCCACCATTCTCCACCTCCATTACCACCACCCACCATTCTCCACCTGCACCTCCATCACCACCACCCACCATTCTCCACCTGCACCTCCACCTCCATCACCACCACCCACCATTCTCCACCTGCACCTCCACCTCCATCACCACCACCCACCATTCTCCACCTGCACCTCCACCACCCACCATTCTCCACCTGCACCTCCACCTCCATCACCACTACCCACCATTCTCCACCTGCACCTCCACCTCCACCTCCATCACCACCAAACACCATTCTCCACCTGCACCTCCACCTCCATCACCACCACCCACCATTCTCCACCTGCACCTCCACCTCCATCACCACCACCCACCATTCTCCACCTGCACCTCCATCACCACCACCCACCATTCTCCACCTGCACCTCCACCTCCATCACCACCACCCACCATTCTCCACCTGCACCTCCACCTCCACCTCCATCACCACCAAACACCATTCTCCCGGGAGATGACAGGGGAGATACAGGGAGATGACAGAGGAGATACAGGGAGATGACAGAGAAGGTACAGTGAGATGACAGAGGAGATACAGGGAGATATAGGAGATAAGGAGGAGATACGGAGAGATGAGAGAGGAGATACAGGGAGATGGCAGAGGAGCTACAGGGAGATGACAGAGGAGCTACAGGGAGATGGCAGAGGAGATACAGGGAGATGACAGAGGAGATAGAGGAGATACAGGGAGATGAGAGAGGAGATACGGGGAGATACAGGGAGATAGAGGAGATAAGGAGGAGATACAGGGAGATGAGATAGGAGATACATGGAGTTAGAGGAGATACAGGGAGATGACAGAGGAGCTACAGGGAGATGACAGAGGAGCTACAGGGAGATGACAGAGGAGATACAGAGGGGATGACAGAGGAGATAGAGGATATACAGGGAGATGAGAGAGGAGATACAGGGAGATACAGGGAGATAGAGGAGATACAAGGAGATGACAGAGAAGATACAGGGAGATGACAGAGGAGATACAGGGAAATTACAGAGGAGATACAGGGAGATGACAGAGGAGATACAGGGAGATGACAGATGAGATACAGGGAGATGACAGAGGAGATACAGGGAGATGACAGATGAGATACAGGGAGATTACAGAGGAGATACAGGTAGATGACAGAGGAGATACAGGGAGATATAGGAGATAAGGAAGGGATACAGGGAGATGAGAGAGGAGATACAGGGAGATGACAGAGGAGCTACAGGGAGATGACATAGGAGCTACAGGGAGATGACAGAGGAGATACAGGGAGATTACAGAGGAGATACAGGTAGATGACAGAGGAGATACAGGGAGATAGAGGAGATGACAGAGGAGATACAGGGAGAGGACAGAGGAGATACAGGGAGAGGACAGAGGAGATACAGGGAGATGACAGAGGAGATACAGGGAGATGACAGAGGAGATACAGGGAGAGGACAGAGGAGATACAGGGAGAGCACAGAGGAGATACAGGGAGATAGAAGAGATGACAGAGGAGATACAGGGAGATGACAGAGGAGATACAGGGAGATGACAGAGGAGATACAGGGAGATGACAGAGGAGCTACAGGGAGATGACAGAGGAGATACAGGGAGATGACAGAGTAGATACAGAGGAGATGACAGAGGAGATAGAGGAGATACAGGGAGATGAGAGAGGAGATACGGGGAGATACAGGGAGATAGAGGAGATAAGGAGGAGATAAAGGGAGATGAGAGAGGAGATACAGGGAGATAGAGGAGATACAGGGAGATGACAGAGGAGCTACAGGGAGATGACAGAGGAGCTACAGGGAGATGACAGAGGAGATACAGAGGGGATGACAGAGGAGATAGAGGAGATACAGGGAGATGAGAGAGGAGATACAGGGAGATGGAGGAGATAAGGAGGAGATACAAGGAGATGACAGAGAAGATACAGGGAGATGACAGAGGAGATACAGGGAGATGACAGAGGAGATACAGGGAGATGACAGAGGAGATACAGGGAGATATAGGAGATAAGGAGGGGATACAGGGAGATGAGAGAGGAGATACAGGGAGATGGCAGAGGAGCTACAGGGAGATGACATAGGAGCTACAGGGAGATGACAGAGGAGATACAGGGAGATTACAGAGGAGATACAGGTAGATGACAGAGGAGATACAGGGAGATAGAGGAGATACAGGGAGAGGACAGAGGAGATACAGGGAGAGGACAGAGGAGATACAGGGAGATGACAGAGGAGATACAGGGAGATGACAGCGGAGATACAGGGAGATGACAGAGGAGATACAGGGAGATGACAGAGGAGATACAGGGAGAGGACAGAGGAGATACAGGGAGATAGAAGAGATAAGGAGGATATACAAGGAGATGACAGAGGAGATACAGGGAGATGACAGAGGAGATACAGGGAGATGACAGAGGAGATACGGGGAGAGGACAGAGGAGATACAGGGAGAGGACAGAGGAGATACAGGGAGATAGAAGAGACAAGGAGGAGATACAAGGAGATGACAGAGGAGATACAGGGAGATGACAGCTGAGATACATGGAGATGACAGAGGAGATACAGAGGGGATGACAGAGGAGATAGAGGAGATACAGGGAGATGAGAGAGGAGATACAGGGAGATACAGGGAGATAGAGGAGATAAGGAGGAGATACAGGGAGATGAGAGAGGAGATACAGGGAGATAGAGGAGATACAGGGAGATGACAGAGGAGCTACAGGGAGATGACAGAGGAGCTACAGGGAGATGACAGAGGAGATACAGAGGGGATGACAGAGGAGATAGAGGAGATACAGGGAGATGAGAGAGGAGATACAGGGAGATACAGGGAGATAGAGGAGATAAGGAGGAGATACAAGGAGATGACAGAGAAGATACAGGAAGATGACAGAGGAGATACAGGGAGATTACAGAGGAGATACAGGGAGATGACAGAGGAGATACAGGGAGATGACAGAGGAGATACAGGGAGATGACAGAGGAGATAGAGGAGATACAGGGAGATGAGAGAGGAGATACGGGGAGATGAGAGAGGAGATACAGGGAGATGGCAGAGGAGCTACAGGGAGATGACAGAGGAGCTACAGGGAGATGACAGAGGAGATACAGGGAGATGACAGAGGAGATGCAGAGGAGATGACAGAGGAGATAGAGGAGATACAGGGAGATGAGAGAGGAGATATGGGGAGATACAGGGAGATAGAGGAGATAAGGAGGAGATACAGGGAGATGAGAGAGGAGATACAGGGAGATAGAGGAGATACAGGGAGATGCCAGAGGAGCTACAGGGAGATGACAGAGAAGCTACAGGGAGATGACAGAGGAGATACAGGGAGATAGAGGAGATACAAGGAGATGACAGAGAAGATACAGGGAGATGACAGAGGAGATACAGGGAGATTACAGAGGAGATACAGGGAGATGACAGAGGAGATACAGGGAGATGACAGAGGAGATACAGGGAGATGACAGAGGAGATACAGGGAGATGACAGATGAGATACAGGGAGATTACAGAGGAGATACAGGTAGATGACAGAGGAGATACAGGGAGATATAGGAGATAAGGAGGGGATACAGGGAGATGAGAGAGGAGATACAGGGAGATGGCAGAGGAGCTACAGGGAGATGACATAGGAGCTACAGGGAGATGACAGAGGAGATACAGGGAGATTACAGATGAGATACAGGTAGATGACAGAGGAGATACAGGGAGATATAGGAGATGACAGAGGGATACAGGGAGATGACAGCGGAGATACAGGGAGATGACAGAGGAGATACAGAGGGGATGACAGAGGAGATACAGGGAGAGGACAGAGGAGATACAGGGAGATGACAGAGGAGATACAGGGAGATGACAGAGGAGATACAGGGAGATGACAGAGGAGATACAGGGAGAGGACAGAGGAGATACAGGGAGAGGACAGAGGAGATACAGGGAGATACAAGGAGATGACAGAGGAGATACAGGGAGATGACAGCGGAGATACAGGGAGATGACAGAGGAGATACAGAGGGGATGACAGAGGAGATACAGGGAGAGGACAGAGGAGATACAGGGAGAGGACAGAGGAGATACAGGGAGATGACAGAGGAGATACAGGGAGATGACAGAGGAGATACAGGGAGAGGACAGAGGAGATACAGGGAGAGGACAGAGGAGATACAGGGAGATAGAAGAGATGACAGAGGAGATACAGGGAGATGACAGAGGAGATACAGGGAGATGACAGAGGAGATACAGGGATATGACAGAGGAGATAGAGGAGATACAGGGAGATGAGAGAGGAGATACGGGGAGATGAGAGAGGAGATACAGGGAGATGGCAGAGGAGCTACAGGGAGATGACAGAGGAGATACAGGGAGATGACAGAGGAGATACAGGGAGATGACAGAGGAGATACAGAGGAGATGACAGAGGAGATAGAGGAGATACAGGGAGATGAGAGAGGAGATACAGGGAGATAGAGGAGATAAGGAGGAGATACAAGGAGATGACAGAGAAGATACAGGGAGATGACAGAGGAGATACAGGGAGATTACAGAGGAGATACAGGGAGATGACAGAGGAGATACAGGGAGATGACAGATGAGATACAGGGAGATGACAGAGGAGATACAGGGAGATGACAGATGAGATACAGGGAGATTACAGAGGAGATACAGGTAGATGACAGAGGAGATACAGGGAGATATAGGAGATAAGGAGGGGATACAGTGAGATGAGAGAGGAGATACAGGGAGATGGCAGAGGAGCTACAGGGAGATGACATAGGAGCTACAGGGAGATGACAGAGGAGATACAGGGAGATTACAGAGGAGATACAGGTAGATGCCAGAGGAGATACAGGGAGATAGAGGAGATACAGGGAGAGGACAGAGGAGATACAGGGAGAGGACAGAGGAGATACAGGGAGATGACAGAGGAGATACAGGGAGATGACAGAGGAGATACAGGGAGAGGACAGAGGAGATACAGGGAGAGGACAGAGGAGATACAGTGAGATAGAAGAGATGACAGAGGAGATACAGGGAGATGACAGAGGAGATACAGGGAGATGACAGAGGAGATACAGGGAGATGACAGAGGAGATAGAGGAGATACAGGGAGATGAGAGAGGAGATACGGGGAGATGAGAGAGGAGATACAGGGAGATGGCAGAGGAGCTACAGGGAGATGACAGAGGAGCTACAGGGAGATGACAGAGGAGCTACAGGGAGATGACAGAGGAGATACAGGGAGATGACAGAGGAGATACAGAGGAGATGACAGAGGAGATAGAGGAGATACAGGGAGATGAGAGAGGAGATACGGGGAGATACAGGGAGATAGAGGAGATAAGGAGGAGATAAAGGGAGATGAGAGAGGAGATACAGGGAGATAGATGAGATACAGGGAGATGACAGATGAGCTACAGGGAGATGACAGAGGAGCTACAGGGAGAGGACAGAGGAGATACAGGGAGATGACAGAGGAGATACAGGGAGATGACAGAGGAGATACAGGGAGAGGACAGAGGAGATACAGGGAGATAGAAGAGATGACAGAGGAGATACAGGGAGATGACAGAGGAGATACAGGGAGATGACAGAGGAGATACAGGGAGATGACAGAGGAGATACAGGGAGATGAGAGAGGAGATACGGGGAGATGAGAGAGGAGATACAGGGAGATGGCAGAGGAGCTACAGGGAGATGACAGAGGAGATACAGGGAGATGACAGAGGAGATACAGGGAGATGACAGAGGAGATACAGAGGAGATGACAGAGGAGATACAGGGAGATGAGAGAGGAGATACAGGGAGATACAGGGAGATGACAGATGAGATACAGGGAGATGACAGAGGAGATACAGGGAGATGACAGATGAGATACAGGGAGATGACAGAGGAGATACAGGGAGATGACAGATGAGATACAGGGAGATTACAGAGGAGATACAGGTAGATGACAGAGGAGATACAGGGAGATATAGGAGATAAGGAGGGGATACAGGGAGATGAGAGAGGAGATACAGGGAGATGGCAGAGGAGCTACAGGGAGATGACATAGGAGCTACAGGGAGATGACAGAGGAGATACAGGGAGATTACAGAGGAGATACAGGTAGATGACAGAGGAGATACAGGGAGATAGAGGAGATGACAGAGGAGATACAGGGAGAGGACAGAGGAGATACAGGGAGAGGACAGAGGAGATACAGGGAGATGACAGAGGAGATACAGGGAGATGACAGAGGAGATACAGAGGAGATACAGGGAGAGGACAGAGGAGATACAGGGAGATAGAAAAGATGACAGAGGAGATACAGGGAGATGACAGAGGAGATACAGGGAGATGACAGAGGAGATACAGGGAGATGACAGAGGAGATAGAGGAGATACAGGGAGATGAGAGAGGAGATACGGGGAGATGAGAGAGGAGATACAGGGAGATGGCAGAGGAGCTACAGGGAGATGACAGAGGAGATACAGGGAGATGACAGAGGAGATACAGGGAGATGACAGAGGAGATACAGAGGAGATGACAGAGGAGATAGAAGAGATACAGGGAGATGAGAGAGGAGATACAGGGAGATAGAGGAGATAAGGAGGAGATACAAGGAGATGACAGAGAAGATACAGGGAGATGACAGAGGAGATACAGGGAGATTACAGAGGAGATACAGGGAGATGACAGAGGAGATACAGGGAGATGACAGATGAGATACAGGGAGATGACAGAGGAGATACAGGGAGATGACAGATGAGATACAGGGAGATGACAGATGAGATACAGGGAGATGACAGAGGAGATACAGGGAGATGACAGATGAGATACAGGGAGATGACAGAGGAGATAAGGAGGGGATACAGGGAGATGAGAGAGGAGATACAGAGGAGATGACAGAGGAGATAGAGGAGATACAGGGAGATGAGAGAGGAGATACAGGGAGATAGAGGAGATGACAGAGGAGATACAGGGAGAGGACAGAGGAGATACAGGGAGATGACAGAGGAGATACAGGGAGAGGACAGAGGAGATACAGGGAGAGGACAGAGGAGATACAGGGAGATAGAAAAGATGACAGAGGAGATACAGGGAGATGACAGAGGAGATACAGGGAGATGACAGAGGAGATACAGGGAGATGACAGAGGAGATAGAGGAGATACAGGGAGATGAGAGAGGAGATACGGGGAGATGAGAGAGGAGATACAGGGAGATGGCAGAGGAGCTACAGGGAGATGACAGAGGAGATACAGGGAGATGACAGAGGAGATACAGGGAGATGACAGAGGAGATACAGAGGAGATGACAGAGGAGATAGAGGAGATACAGGGAGATGAGAGAGGAGATACAGGGAGATGACAGATGAGATACAGGGAGATGACAGAGGAGATACAGGGAGATGACAGATGAGATACAGGGAAATTACAGAGGAGATACAGGTAGATGACAGAGGAGATACAGGGAGATATAGGAGATAAGGAGGGGATACAGTGAGATGAGAGAGGAGATACAGGGAGATGGCAGAGGAGCTACAGGGAGATGACAGAGGAGATACAGGGAGATTACAGAGGAG
Source organism: Oncorhynchus nerka (assembly GCF_034236695.1). Classification (NCBI taxonomy): domain Eukaryota; kingdom Metazoa; phylum Chordata; class Actinopteri; order Salmoniformes; family Salmonidae; genus Oncorhynchus; species Oncorhynchus nerka. The sequence continues at coordinate 91,892,026 of NC_088410.1, forward strand.
ATACAGGTAGATGCCAGAGGAGATACAGGGAGATAGAGGAGATGACAGAGGAGATACAGGGAGAGGACAGAGGAGATACAGGGAGAGGACAGAGGAGATACAGGGAGATGACAGAGGAGATACAGGGAGATGACAGAGGAGATACAGGGAGAGGACAGAGGAGATACAGGGAGATAGAAGAGATGACAGAGGAGATACAGGGAGATGACAGAGGAGATACAGGGAGATGACAGAGGAGATACAGGGAGATGACAGAGGAGATAGAGGAGATACAGGGAGATGAGAGAGGAGATACGGGGAGATGAGAGAGGAGATACAGGGAGATGGCAGAGGAGCTACAGGGAGATGACAGAGGAGCTACAGGGAGATGACAGAGGAGATACAGGGAGATGACAGAGGAGATACAGAGGAGATGACAGAGGAGATAGAGGAGATACAGGGAGATGAGAGAGGAGATACGGGGAGATACAGGGAGATAGAGGAGATAAGGAGGAGATAAAGGGAGATGAGAGAGGAGAAACAGGGAGATAGATGAGATACAGGGAGATGACAGATGAGCTACAGGGAGATGACAGAGGAGATACAGGGAGATAGAAGAGATTACAGAGGAGATACAGGGAGATGACAGAGGAGATACAGGGAGATGACAGAGGAGATACAGGGAGATGACAGAGGAGATAGAGGAGATACAGGGAGATGAGAGAGGAGATACGGGGAGATGAGAGAGGAGATACAGGGAGATGGCAGAGGAGCTACAGGGAGATGACAGAGGAGATACAGGGAGATGACAGAGGAGATACAGGGAGATGACAGAGGAGATACAGGGAGATGACAGAGGAGATACAGAGGAGATGACAGAGGAGATAGGGGAGATACAGGGAGATGAGAGAGGAGATACAGGGAGATACAGGGAGATAGAGGAGATAAGGAGGAGATACAAGGAGATGACAGAGAAGATACAGGGAGATGACAGAGGAGATATAGGGAGATTACAGAGGAGATACAGGGAGATGACAGAGGAGATACAGGGAGATGACAGATGAGATACAGGGAGATGACAGAGGAGATACAGGGAGATGACAGATGAGATACAGGGAGATTACAGAGGAGATACAGGTAGATGACAGAGGAGATACAGGGAGATATAGGAGATAAGGAGGGGATACAGGGAGATGAGAGAGGAGATACAGGCAGATGGCAGAGGAGCTACAGGGAGATGACATAGGAGCTACAGGGAGATGACAGAGGAGATACAGGGAGATTACAGAGGAGATACAGGTAGATGACAGAGGAGATACAGGGAGATAGAGGAGATGACAGAGGAGATACAGGGAGAGGACAGAGGAGATACAGGGAGAGGACAGAGGAGATACAGGGAGATGACAGAGGAGATACAGGGAGATGACAGAGGAGATACAGGGAGATGACAGATGCGCTACAGGGAGATGACAGAGGAGCTACAGGGAGAGGACAGAGGAGATACAGGGAGATGACAGAGGAGATACAGGGAGATGACAGAGGAGATACAGGGAGAGGACAGAGGAGATACAGGGAGAGGACAGAGGAGATACAGGGAGATAGAAGAGATGACAGAGGAGATACAGGGAGATGACAGAGGAGATACAGGGAGATGACAGAGGAGATACAGGGAGATGACAGAGGAGATAGAGGAGATACAGGGAGATGGCAGAGGAGCTACAGGGAGATGACAGAGGAGATACAGGGTGATGACAGAGGAGATACAGGGAGATGACAGAGGAGATACAGAGGAGATGACAGAGGAGATAGAGGAGATACAGGGAGATGAGAGAGGAGATACAGGGAGATAGAGGAGATAAGGAGGAGATACAAGGAGATGACAGAGAAGATACAGGGAGATGACAGAGGAGATACAGGGAGATGACAGAGGAGATACAGGGAGATGACAGAGGAGATACAGGGAGATGACAGAGGAGATACAGGGAGATGACAGAGGAGATACAGGAGATGACAGATGAGATACAGGGAGATTACAGAGGAGATACAGGTAGATGACAGAGGAGATACAGGGAGATATAGGAGATAAGGAGGGGATACAGGGAGATGAGAGAGGAGATACAGGGAGATGGCAGAGGAGCTACAGGGAGATGACATAGGAGATACAGGGAGATGACAGAGGAGATACAGGGAGATTACAGAGGAGATACAGGTAGATGACAGAGGAGATACAGGGAGATAGAGGAGATGACAGAGGAGATACAGGGAGAGGACAGAGGAGATACAGGGAGAGGACAGAGGAGATACAGGGAGATGACAGAGGAGATACAGGGAGATGACAGAGGAGATACAGGGAGAGGACAGAGGAGATACAGGGAGAGGACAGAGGAGATACAGGGAGATAGAGGAGATGACAGAGGAGATACAGGGAGAGGACAGAGGAGATACAGGGAGAGGACAGAGGAGATACAGGGAGATGACAGAGGAGATACAGGGAGATGACAGAGGAGATACAGGGAGAGGACAGAGGAGATACAGGGAGAGGACAGAGGAGATACAGGGAGATAGAAAAGATGACAGAGGAGATACAGGGAGATGACAGAGGAGATACAGGGAGATGACAGAGGAGATACAGGGAGATGACAGAGGAGATAGAGGAGATACAGGGAGATGAGAGAGGAGATACGGGGAGATGAGAGAGGAGATACAGGGAGATGGCAGAGGAGCTACAGGGAGATGACAGAGGAGCTACAGGGAGATGACAGAGGAGATACAGGGAGATGACAGAGGAGATACAGAGGAGATGACAGAGGAGATAGAGGAGACACAGGGAGATGAGAGAGGAGATACAGGGAGATACAGGGAGATAGAGGAGATAAGGAGGAGATAAAGGGAGATGAGAGAGGAGATACAGGGAGATAGATGAGATACAGGGAGATGACAGAGGAGCTACAGGAAGATGACAGAGGAGCTACAGGGAGATGACAGAGGAGATACAGAGGGGATGACAGAGGAGATAGAGGAGATACAGGGAGATGAGAGAGGAGATACAGGGAGATACAGGGAGGTGTAGGAGATAAGGAGGAGATACAAGGAGATGACAGAGAAGATACAGGGAGATGACAGAGGAGATACAGGGAGATTACAGAGGAGATACAGGGAGATGACAGAGGAGATACAGGGAGATGACAGAGAAGATACAGGGAGATGACAGAGGAGATACAGGGAGATGACAGATGAGATACAGGGAGATGACAGAGGAGATAAGGAGGGGATACAGGGAGATGAGAGAGGAGATACAGAGGAGATGACAGAGGAGATAGAGGAGATACAGGGAGATGAGAGAGGAGATACGGGGAGATACAGGGAGATAGAGGAGATAAGGAGGAGATAAAGGGAGATGAGAGAGGAGATACAGGGAGATAGATGAGATACAGGGAGATGACAGATGAGCTACATGGAGATGACAGAGGAGCTACAGGGAGAGGACAGAGGAGATACAGGGAGATGACAGAGGAGATACAGGGAGATGACAGAGGAGATACAGGGAGAGGACAGAGGAGATACAGGGAGAGGACAGAGGAGATACAGGGAGATAGAAGAGATGACAGAGGAGATACAGGGAGATGACAGAGGAGATACAGGGAGATGACAGAGGAGATACAGGGAGATGACAGAGGAGATAGAGGAGATACAGGGAGATGAGAGAGGAGATACGGGGAGATGAGAGAGGAGATACAGGGAGATGGCAGAGGAGCTACAGGGATATGACAGAGGAGATACAGGGAGATGACAGAGGAGATACAGGGAGATGACAGAGGAGATACAGAGGAGATGACAGAGGAGATAGAGGAGATACAGGGAGATGAGAGAGGAGATACAGGGAGATACAGGGAGATAGAGGAGATAAGGAGGAGATACAAGGAGATGACAGAGAAGATACAGGGATATGACAGAGGAGATACAGGGAGATTACAGAGGAGATACAGGGAGATGACAGAGGAGATACAGGGAGATGACAGATGAGATACAGGGAGATGACAGAGGAGATACAGGGAGATGACAGATGAGATACAGGGAGATTACAGAGGAGATACAGGTAGATGACAGAGGAGATACAGGGAGATATAGGAGATAAGGAGGGGATACAGGGAGATGAGAGAGGAGATACAGGGAGATGGCAGAGGAGCTACAGGGAGATGACATAGGAGCTACAGGGAGATGACAGAGGAGATACAGGGAGATTACAGAGGAGATACAGGTAGATGACAGAGGAGATACAGGGAGATAGAGGAGATGACAGAGGAGATACAGGGAGAGGACAGAGGAGATACAGGGAGAGGACAGAGGAGATACAGGGAGATGACAGAGGAGATACAGGGAGATGACAGAGGAGATACAGGGAGAGGACAGAGGAGATACAGGGAGATGACAGAGGAGATACAGGGAGATAGAAAAGATGACAGAGGAGATACAGAGGAGATACAGGGAGATGACAGAGGAGATACAGGGAGATGACAGAGGAGATAGAGGAGATACAGGGAGATGAGAGAGGAGATACGGGGAGATGAGAGAGGAGATACAGGGAGATGGCAGAGGAGCTACAGGGAGATGACAGAGGAGCTACAGGGAGATGACAGAGGAGATACAGGGAGATGACAGAGGAGATACAGAGGAGATGACAGAGGAGATAGAGGAGATACAGGGAGATGAGAGAGGAGATACGGGGAGATACAGGGAGATAGAGGAGATAAGGAGGAGATAAAGGGAGATGAGAGAGGAGATACAGGGAGATAGATGAGATACAGGGAGATGACAGAGGAGCTACAGGAAGATGACAGAGGAGCTACAGGGAGATGACAGAGGAGATACAGAGGGGATGACAGAGGAGATAGAGGAGATACAGGGAGATGAGAGAGGAGATACAGGGAGATACAGGGAGATGTAGGAGATAAGGAGGAGATACAAGGAGATGACAGAGAAGATACAGGGAGATGACAGAGGAGATACAGGGAGATTACAGAGGAGATACAGGGAGATGACAGAGGATATACAGGGAGATGACAGAGAAGATACAGGGAGATGACAGAGGAGATACAGGGAGATGACAGATGAGATACAGGGAGATGACAGAGGAGATAAGGAGGGGATACAGGGAGATGAGAGAGGAGATACAGGGAGATGGCAGAGGAGATACAGGGAGATGACATAGGAGCTACAGGGAGATGACAGAGGAGATACAGGGAGATTACAGAGGAGATACAGGTAGATGACAGAGGAGATACAGGGAGATATAGGAGATAAGGAGGGGATACAGGGAGATGAGAGAGGAGATACAGGGAGATGGCAGAGGAGCTACAGGGAGATGACATAGGAGCTACAGGGAGATGACAGAGGAGATACAGGGAGATTACAGAGGAGATACAGGGAGATAGAGAAGATGACAGAGGAGATACAGGGAGAGGACAGAGGAGATACAGGGAGAGGACAGAGGAGATACAGGGAGATGACAGAGGAGATACAGGGAGATGACAGAGGAGATACAGGGAGAGGACAGAGGAGATACAGGGAGAGGACAGATGAGATAGAAGAGATGACAGAGGAGATACAGGGAGATGACAAAGGAGATACAGGGAGATGACAGAGGAGATAGAGGAGATACAGGGAGATGAGAGAGGAGATACAGGGAGATGAGAGAGGAGATACAGGGAGATGGCAGAGGAGCTACAGGGAGATGACAGAAGAGCTACAGGGAGATGACAGAGGAGATACAGGGAGATGACAGAGGAGATACAGGGAGATGACAGAGGAGATAGAGGAGATACAGGGAGATGAGAGAGGAGATACAGGGAGATTACAGAGGAGATACAGGGAGATGACAGAGGAGATACAGGGAGATGAGAGAGGAGATACGGGGAGATACAGGGAGATAGAGGAGATAAGGAGGAGATAAAGGGAGATGAGAGAGGAGATACAGGGAGATAGAGGAGATACAGGGAGATGACAGAGGAGCTACAGGGAGATGACAGAGGAGCTACAGGGAGATGACAGAGGAGATACAGAGGGGATGACAGAGGAGATAGAGGAGATACAGGGAGATGAGAGAGGAGATACAGGGAGATACAGGGAGATGGAGGAGATAAGGAGGAGATACAAGGAGATGACAGAGAAGATACAGGGAGATGACAGAGGAGATACATGGAGATTACAGAGGAGATACAGGGAGATGACAGAGGAGATACAGGGAGATGACAGATGAGATACAGGGAGATGACAGATGAGATACAGGGAGATATAGGAGATAAGGAGGGGATACAGGGAGATGAGGGAGGAGATACAGGGAGATGGCAGAGGAGCTACAGGGAGATGACAGAGGAGATACAGGGAGATTACAGAGGAGATACAGGTAGATGACAGAGGAGATACAGGGAGATAGAGGAGATACAGGGAGAGGACAGAGGAGATACAGGGAGATGACAGAGGAGATACAGGGAGATGACAGCGGAGATACAGGGAGATGACAGAGGAGATACAGGGAGATGACAGAGGAGATACAGGGAGAGGACAGAGGAGATACAGGGAGATGACAGAGGAGATACAGGGAGATAGAAGAGATAAGGAGGATATACAAGGAGATGACAGAGGAGATACAGGGAGATGACAGAGGAGATACAGGGAGATGACAGAGGAGATACGGGGAGAGGACAGAGGAGATACAGGGAGAGGACAGAGGAGATACAGGGAGATAGAAGAGATAAGGAGGAGATACAAGGAGATGACATAGGAGATACAGGGAGATGACAGCGGAGATACAGGGAGATGACAGAGGAGATACAGAGGGGATGACAGAGGAGATAGAGGAGATACAGGGAGATGAGAGAGGAGATACAGGGAGATACAGGGAGATAGAGGAGATAAGGAGGAGATACAGGGAGATGAGAGAGGAGATACAGGGAGATAGAGGAGATACAGGGAGATGACAGAGGAGCTACAGGGAGATGACAGAGGAGCTACAGGGAGATGACAGAGGAGATACAGAGGGGATGACAGAGGAGATACAGGGAGATGAGAGAGGAGATACAGGGAGATACAGGGAGATAGAGGAGATAAGGAGGAGATACAAGGAAATGACAGAGAAGATACAGGAAGATGACTGAGGAGATACAGGGAGATTACAGAGGAGATACAGGGAGATGACAGGGAGATGACAGAGGAGATACAGGGAGATGACATAGGAGATAGAGGAGATACAGGGAGATGAGAGAGGAGATACTGGGAGATGAGAGAGGAGATACAGGGAGATGGCAGAGGAGCTACAGGGACATGACAGAGGAGCTACAGGGAGATGACAGAGGAGATACAGGGAGATGACAGAGGAGATACAGAGGAGATGACAGAGGAGATAGAGGAGATACAGGGAGATGAGAGAGGAGATATGGGGAGATACAGGGAGATAGAGGAGATAAGGAGGAGATACAGGGAGATGAGAGAGGAGATACAGGGAGATAGAGGAGATACAGGGAGATGACAGAGGAGCTACAGGGAGATGACAGAGGAGCTACAGGAGATGACAGAGGAGATACAGAGGGGATGACAGAGGAGATACAGGGAGATGACAGAGGAGATACATGGAGATGACAGAGGAGATACAGGGAGATGACAGATGAGATACAGGGAGATTACAGAGGAGATACAGGTAGATGACAGAGGAGATACAGGGAGATATAGGAGATAAGGAGGGGATACAGGGAGATGAGAGAGGAGATACAGGGAGAGGACAGAGGAGATACAGGGAGAGGACAGAGGAGATACAGGGAGATAGAAGAGATAAGGAGGATATACAAGGAGATGACAGAGGAGATACAGGGAGATGACAGAGGAGATACAGGGAGATGACAGAGGAGATACGGGGAGAGGACAGATGAGATACAGGGAGAGGACAGAGGAGATAAAGGGAGATAGAAGAGATAAGGAGGATATACAAGGAGATGACAGAGGAGATACAGGGAGATGACAGAGGAGATACAGGGAGATGACAGAGGAGATACGGGGAGAGGACAGAGGAGATACAGGGAGATTACAGAGGAGATACAGGTAGATGACAGAGGAGATACAGGGAGATAGAGGAGATACATTGAGAGGACAGAGGAGATACAGGGAGAGGACAGAGGAGATACAGGGAGATGACAGAGGAGCTACAGGGAGATGACAGAGGAGATACAGAGGAGATAGAGGAGATACAGGGAGATGAGAGAGGAGATACAGGGAGATACAGGGAGATGGAGGAGAGGAGGAGATACAAGGAGATGACAGAGAAGATACAGGGAGATGACAGAGGAGATACAGGAGATTACAGAGGAGATACAGGGAGATGACAGAGGAGGGAGATGACAGATGAGATACAGGGACATGACAGATGAGATACAGGAGATATAGGAGATACAGGAGGGGATACAGGGAGATGAGAGAGGAGATACAGGGAGATGGCAGAGGAGCTACAGGGAGATGACAGAGGAGCTACAGGGAGATGACAGAGGAGATACAGGGAGATTACAGAGGAGATACAGGTAGATGACAGAGGAGATACAGGAGATAGAGGGATACAGGGAGAGGACAGAGGAGATACAGGGAGATGACAGAGGAGATACAGGGAGATGACAGAGGAGATACAGGAGAGACAGAGGAGATACAGGGAGATGACAGAGGAGATACAGAGGGGAGATGACAGAGGAGATACAGGAGATGACAGAGGAGATACAGGGAGAGGACAGAGGAGATACAGGGAGATGAAGAGATAAGGAGGAGATACAAGGAGATGACATAGGAGATACAGGGAGATGACAGAGGAGATACAGGGAGATGACAGAGGAGATACAGAGGAGACAGAGGAGATACAGGGAGATGAGAGAGGAGATACAGGGAGATACAGGAAGATAGAGGAGATAAGGAGGAGATACAGGGAGATGAGAGAGGAGATACAGGGAGATAGAGGAGATACAGGGAGATGACAGAGGAGCTACAGGGAGATGACAGAGGAGCTACAGGGAGACGACAGAGGAGATACAGAGGGGATGACAGAGGAGATACAGAGAGATGAGAGAGGAGATACAGGGAGATACAGGGAGATAGAGGAGATAAGGAGGAGATACAAGGAAATGACAGAGAAGATACAGGAAGATGACAGAGGAGATACAGGGAGATTACAGAGGAGATACAGGGAGATGACAGGGAGATGACAGAGGAGATACAGGGAGATGACAGAGGAGATAGAGGAGATACAGGGAGATGAGAGAGGAGATACGGGGAGATGAGAGAGGAGATACAGGGAGATGGCAGAGGAGCTACAGGGACATGACAGAGGAGCTACAGGGAGATGACAGAGGAGATACAGGGAGATGACAGAGGAGATACAGAGGAGATGACAGAGGAGATAGAGGAGATACAGGGAGATGAGAGAGACAGAGGAGATACAGGGAGATACAGGGAGATAGAGGAGATACAGGGAGATGACAGAGGAGATACAGGAGATGACAGAGGAGATACAGGGAGATGACAGAGGAGATACAGGGAGATGACAGAGGAGATACAGAGGAGATGACAGAGGAGATAGAGGAGATACAGGGAGATGAGAGAGGAGATATGGGGAGATACAGGGAGATAAGGAGGAGATACAGGGAGATGAGAGAGGAGATACAGGGAGATAGAGGAGATACAGGGAGATGACAGAGGAGCTACAGGGAGATGACAGAGGAGCTACAGGGAGATGACAGAGGAGATACAGAGGGGATGACAGAGGAGATACAGGGAGATGACAGAGGAGATACATGGAGATGACAGAGGAGATACAGGGAGATGACAGATGAGATACAGGGAGATTACAGAGGAGATACAGGTAGATGACAGAGGAGATACAGGGAGATATAGGAGATAAGGAGGGGATACAGGGAGATGAGAGAGGAGATACAGGGAGAGGACAGAGGAGATACAGGGAGAGGACAGAGGAGATACAGGGAGATGACAGAGGAGATACAGGGAGATGACAGAGGAGATACAGGGAGATGACAGAGGAGATACAGGGAGATGACAGAGGAGATACAGGGAGAGGACAGAGGAGATACAGGGAGAGGACAGAGGAGATACAGGGAGATAGAAGAGATAAGGAGGAGATACAAGGAGATGACAGAGGAGATACAGGGAGATGACAGAGGAGATACAGGGAGATGACAGAGGAGATACAGGGAGATGACAGAGGAGATAGAGGAGATACAGGGAGATGAGAGAGGAGATACAGGGAGATACAGGGAGATAGAGGAGATAAGGGGAGATACAGGGATATGAGAGAGGAGATACAGGGAGATAGAGGAGATACAGGGAGATGACAGAGGAGCTACAGGGAGATGACAGAGGAGCTACAGGGAGATGACAGAGGAGATACAGAGGGGATGACAGAGGAGATACAGGAGATGAGAGAGGAGATACAGAGGAGATACAGGAGATACAGGGAGATAAGGAGGAGATACAAGGAAATGACAGAGAAGATACAGGAGATGATGAGATACAGGAGATACAGAGGAGATTACAGAGGAGATGACAGAGGAGATGACAGGAGATGACAGAGGAGATACAGGGACAGAGGAGACAGAGGAGATAGAGGAGATACAGGAGATGAGAGGAGATACAGGGAGATCAGAGAGGAGATACAGGGAGATGACAGAGAGATACAGGGAGATGACAGAGGAGCTACAGGAGATGACAGAGGAGATACAGGAGATGACAGAGGAGATACAGAGGAGATGACAGAGGAGATAGAGGAGATACAGGGAGATGAGATGAGAGAGATACAGGGAGATAGAGGAGATGACAGAGGAGATACAGGGGAGATGAGAGAGGAGATACAGGGAGATAGAGGAGATACAGGGAGATGACAGAGGAGATACAGGAGATGACAGAGGAGATACAGGAGAGGACAGACAGGGAGATACAGATAAGGAGGAGAGAGGGGATGACAGAGGAGATACAGGAGATGACAGAGGAGATACATGGAGATGACAGAGGAGATACAGGGAGATGACAGATGAGATACAGGGAGATTACAGAGGAGATACAGGTAGATGACAGAGGAGATACAGGGAGATATAGGAGATAAGGAGGGGATACAGGGAGATGAGAGAGGAGATACAGGGAGATGGACAGAGGAGCTACAGGAGATGACAGAGGAGATACAGGGAGATGACAGAGGAGATACAGGGAGATGACAGAGGAGATACAGGAGATGACAGAGGAGATACAGGAGATGACAGAGGAGATACAGGAGATGACAGAGGAGATACAGGAGATGACAGAGGAGATACAGGGAGATGACAGAGGAGATACAGGGAGATGACAGAGGAGATACAGGGAGATATAGGAGAGGGGATACACAGGAGATGACAGAGGAGATACAGAGGAGATGACAGGAGAGATGGACAGAGGAGATACAGGGAGATGACAGAGGAGATACAGAGGAGATGACAGAGGAGATACAGGGAGATGACAGAGAGATACAGAGGAGATGACAGAGGAGATACAGGGAGAGGACAGAGGAGATACAGGGAGAGACAGAGGAGATACAGAGGAGATACAGGGAGATGACATGAGGAGATACAGGGAGATACAGAGGAGATACAGGGAGATGACAGAGGAGATACAGGGAGATGACAGGGAGGAGATACAGGGAGATGAGAGAGGAGATACAGGGAGATGACAGAGGAGATACAGGGAGATAGGAGGAGATGACAGAGGGAGATACAGGGAGATGACAGAGGAGATACAGGAGGAGATGACAGAGGAGATACAGGGAGATACAGGAGATGACAGAGGAGGAGATACAGGGAGAGAAGAGATACAGGGAGAGGACAGAGGAGATACAGGGAGATGACAGAGGAGATACAGGAGATGACAGGAGATGACAGAGGAGATACAGGAGATGACAGAGGAGATACAGGGAGATGACAGAGGAGATACAGGGAGATGACAGAGGAGATACAGGGAGGAGACAGAGGAGATACAGGAGATGACAGAGGAGACAGGGAGATGACAGAGGAGAGATGACAGAGGAGATACAGGGAGATGACAGAGGAGATACAGGGAGATGACAGAGGAGATACAGGGAGATGACAGAGGAGATACAGGGAGAGGACAGAGGAGATACAGGGAGATGACAGAGGAGATACAGGGAGAGGTTACTATGTTAATCCAAACCGTATAATTTATTTATAGACACTGTGAAACTTGGTTATTTTCTTAGATGTAATTAGCATGAATTTAATATATTTTAAGCACTGCATAGGGAGAAGTAGTGCACTATATAGGGAATAGGGTGCCATTTTGGACATAACACAGTGTTGTCTTCTCTGTTGTCTATCCTTCCCTCCTCTGCCATCATTCTAACACCGGATAAAACTGAGAAATGTTTGACTAACTGAGCAATGAGCCGGACATCGATTCAAACTTTTAAATCAGACATTGATTTGACATTTTCATCCAAAATAACCATTAAGATAACAGACAGTTGATAAGTGATACTGTTTCGGTCCTGGTGTCACGACTTCCGCCGAAGTTGGTCCCTCTCCTTGTTCGGGCGGCGTTGGGCGGTCGATGTCACCAACCTTCTAGTCACCACCGACCTTCTAGTCATCACCGACCTTCTAGTCACCACCGACCTTCTAGTTACCACCGACCTTCTAGTCATCACCGACCTTCTAGTCACCACTGACCTTCTAGTCACCACCGACCTTCTAGTCACCACTGACCTTCTAGTCACCACTGACCTTCTAGTCACCACCAACCTTCTAGTCACCACTGACATTCTAGTCACCACCGACCTTCTAGTCACCACTGACCTTCTAGTCACCACCAACCTTTTAGTCACCACCGACCTTCTAGTCACCACCGATCTTCTAGTCACCACCGACCTTCTAGTCACCACCAACCTTCTAGTCACCACCGACCTTCTAGTCACCACCGACCTTCTAGTCACCACCAACCTTTTAGTCACCACCGACCTTCTAGTCACCACCGACCTTCTAGTCACCACCGACCTTCTAGTCACCACCAACCTTTTAGTCACCACCGACCTTCTAGTCACCATCAACCTTCTAGTCACCACCGACCTTCTAGTCACCACCGACCTTCTAGTCACCACCGACCTTCTAGTCATCACCGACCTTCTAGTCACCACTGACTTTCTAGTCACCACCAACCTTCTAGTCACCACCGACCTTCTAGTCACCACCGACCTTCTAGACCTTTTAGTTACCACCGACCTTCTAGTCACCACCAACTTTCTAGTCACCACCGACCTTCTAGTCACCACCGACCTTCTAGTCACCACCGATCCATGTTTAATTTTCCTTTTTGTTTCGTCTTCATTGTACACACCTGTTTTACATTCCATAATCAGTGTTCCTTATTTAACCCTCTGGCTTCCCCTTTTGTTTTGTACGTGATTGTCGTTGTCAAGTGGTTTCATTTATGTGCTCTGGATATTTATGTTTATCCTTGTTGGAACATTGTTGATATTGAGGAAGGCTAAGATTTTTTTAGTCATACCTGCGTCCTGCCCCTGACTCTGCCTTATCCATTCACCTAGAACGCTGACACCTGGATCATAGGGACACATCAACTGGGGAGATATGTCTCCATTGCAGACCACTTTCTATATTCTAGCGTCTCTATGTATCTCTGTGTCTGAGGGATGTCAAAGAGCAGACATCTGGCTCTGTGTGAAGTACCGTGGGTTGGCTGGAGGGTTAATGCTGATGTTATGGGCTAGCAGCATAACATCTCTGTGTCTGAGGGATGTCAAAGAGCAGACATCTGGCTCTGTGTGAAGCACCGTGGGATGGCTGGAGGGTTAATGCTGATGTTATGGGCTAGCAGCATAACATCTCTGTGTCTGAGGGATGTCAAAGAGCAGACATCTGGCTCTGTGTGAAGCACCGTGGGTTGGCTGGAGGGTTAATGCTGATGTTATGGGCTAGCAGCATAACATCTCTGTGTCTGAGGGATGTCAAAGAGCAGACATCTGGCTCTGTGTGAAGCACCGTGGGTTGGCTGGAGGGTTAATGCTGATGTTATGGGCTAGCAGCATAACATCTCTGTGTCTGAGGGATGTCAAAGAGCAGACATCTGGCTCTGTGTGAAACACCGTGGGTTGGCTGGAGGGTTAATGCTGATGTTATTGGCTAGCAGCATAACTTCTCTGTGTCACTGCAGCGAGGTAGGAAGATCTTGGAGCCCTCATGGAGATGAGTGTGTTTGTACACACTGAACACAGCCTGCAGTCTGAGTCTGACTGGGAATGATAATGAGACAGTGAGACACGCACACACACACACGCACGCAGGCAAGCACGCACGCACGCACGCACACACCACACACAGGCACACGCACGCAGGCACGCACACACACACACACCACACACATACACACGCACACGCACGCAGGCACGCACGCACGCACACACACACACCACACACATACACACACACACACACGCACACACACACACCACACACATACACACACACACACACACCACACACATACACACGCACACACACACACTTTCTCTCTCTCACCCAAACACAACCCATCAAACAGTTACCCAGTGAGATCTGCTACAACATTAAAAAGCCATTAGCAGTATCATTACGAGGTACAGCTGGCACGGGTAGTGTCCAGTGTAGAGCCTCTGGCCCTCCGGCAACAACAGACAAGGTGTTTATCCTGTTCATGCACACTGCTCTGGTCTGTCTGAACGCACTTCAGCTCTGTAGCTGATGAAGTTATTCTGTCTGTTCTCCTGTGGTAAGATCAGCCAACTCCAAACTCTGTGTGTGTGTGTGTGTCTGTGTGCGTCTATCATCTATCTTCTATCATCTATTATCATCTATCATCTATCATCATCTATCTTCTATCATCTATCTTCTATCATCATATCTATCTTCTATCATCTATCTTCTATCATCTATCTTCTATCATCATATCTATCTTCTATCATCTATCTTCTATCATCATATCTATCTTCTATCATCTATCTTCTATCATCTATCTTCTATCATCATATCTATCTTCTATCATCTATCTTCTATCATCTATCATCATCTATCATCATATCTATCTTCTATCTTCTATCATCATCTATCTTCTATCATCTATCATCATCTATCTTATATCATCTATCTTCTATCATCATCTATCTTCTATTTTCTATTATCATCTATCTTCTATCATCAATCATCATATCTATCATCATATCTATCTTCTATCATCATATCTATCTTCTATCATCATCTATCTTCTATCATCTATCTTCTATCATCATCTATCTTATATCATCTATCTATCATCTATCTTCTATCATCATATCTATCTTCTATCATCATCTATCTTCTATCTTCTATCATATGTCATCTTCTATCATCTATCATCTATCATCTATCTATCATCTATCTTCTATCATCTATCATCTATCTTCTATATTCTATCATCTATCTTCTATCATCTATCATCTATCTTCTATATTCTATCATTTATCTTCTATCATCTATCATCTATCATCTATCATCTATCTTCTATCATCTATCATCTATATTCTATCATTTATCTTCTATCATCTATCTTCTATCATCTGTCATCTATCTTCTATATTCTATAATTTATCTTCTATCATCTATCATCTATCATCTATCTTCTATCATCTATCATCTATCTTCTATATTCTATCATTTATCTTCTATCATCTATCTTCTATCATCTATCTTCAATCATCTATCATCTATCTTCTATCATCTATCATCTATCTTCTATCATCTATCATCTAACTTCTATATTCTATCATTTATCTTCTATCATCTATCTTCTATCATCTATCTTCAATCATCTATCATCTATCTTCTATCATCTATCTTCTATCATCTATCATCTATCTTCTATCATCTATCTTCTATCATCTATCTATCATCTATCATCTATCTTCTATCATCTATCTTCAATTATCATCTATCTTCTATCATCTATCTTCAATTATCATCTATCTTCTATCATCTATCTTCTATCTATCATCTATCTTCTATCTTCTATCATTTATCTTCAATTATCATCTATCTATCATCTATCTATCATCTATCTTCTATCATCATATCTATCTTCTATCATCATCTATCTTCTATCTTCTATCATATGTCATCTTCTATCATCTATCATCTGTCTTCTATTTTCTATTATCATCTATATTCTATCATCTTCTATCTTCTATCATCTATCTATCATCTATATTCTATCATCTATTATCATCTATCATCTATTATCATCTATCATCTATCTTCTATCATCTATCTTCTATCATCTATCATCATCTATCTTATATCATCTATCTTCTATCATCATCTATCTTCTATTTTCTATTATCATCTATCTTCTATCATCAATCATCATATCTATCATCATATCTATCTTCTATCATCATATCTATCTTCTATCATCATCTATCTTCTATCATCTATCTTCTATCATCATCTATCTTATATCATCTATCTATCATCTATCTTCTATCATCATATCTATCTTCTATCATCATCTATCTTCTATCTTCTATCATATGTCATCTTCTATCATCTATCATCTATCTTCTATCATCTATCTATCATCTATCTTCTATCATCTATCATCTATCTTCTATATTCTATCATCTATCTTCTATCATCTATCATCTATCTTCTATATTCTATCATTTATCTTCTATCATCTATCATCTATCATCTATCATCTATCTTCTATCATCTATCATCTATCTTCTATATTCTATCATTTATCTTCTATCATCTATCTTCTATCATCTGTCATCTATCTTCTATATTCTATCATTTATCTTCTATCATCTATCATCTATCATCTATCATCTATCTTCTATCATCTATCATCTATCTTCTATATTCTATCATTTATCTTCTATCATCTATCTTCTATCATCTATCTTCAATCATCTATCATCTATCTTCTATCATCTATCATCTATCTTCTATCATCTATCATCTAACTTCTATATTCTATCATTTATCTTCTATCATCTATCTTCTATCATCTATCTTCAATCATCTATCATCTATCTTCTATCATCTATCTTCTATCATCTATCATCTATCTTCTATCATCTATCTTCTATCATCTATCTATCATCTATCATCTATCTTCTATCATCTATCTTCAATTATCATCTATCTTCTATCATCTATCTTCAATTATCATCTATCTTCTATCATCTATCTTCTATCTATCATCTATCTTCTATCTTCTATCATTTATCTTCAATTATCATCTATCTATCATCTATCTATCATCTATCTTCTATCATCATATCTATCTTCTATCATCATCTATCTTCTATCTTCTATCATATGTCATCTTCTATCATCTATCATCTGTCTTCTATTTTCTATTATCATCTATATTCTATCATCTTCTATCTTCTATCATCTATCTATCATCTATATTCTATCATCTATTATCATCTATCATCTATTATCATCTATCATCTATCTTCTATCATCATCTATCATCTATTATCATCTATCTTCTATATTCTATCATCATATCTATCTTCTATCATCTATCATCTATCATCTATCATCTATCTATCATCTATCTTCTATCATCTATCATCTATCTTCTATCATCTATCATCTATCTTCTATCATCTATCATCTATCTTCTATCATCTATCATCTATCTTCTATCATCATCTATCATCTATTATCATCTATCTTCTATTATCATCTATCTTCTATCATCTATTATCATCTATCTTCTATTATCTATTATCATCTATCTTCTATTATCATCTATCTTCTATCATCTATTATCATCTATCTTCTATTATCATCTATCTTCTATCATCATCTATCATCTATTATCATCTATCTTCTATCATCTATCATCTATCTTCTATCATCTATCTATCATCTATCTTCTATCATCTATCATCTATCATCTATTATCATCTATCATCTATTATCATCTATCATCTATCTTCTATCATCATCTATCATCTATTATCATCTATCTTCTATATTCTATCATCATATCTATCTTCTATCATCTATCATCTATCATCTATCATCTATCTTCTATCATATATCTATCTTCTATCATCTATCATCTATCTTCTATCATCTATCTATCATCTATCTTCTATCATCTATCATCTATCTTCTATATTCTATCATCTATCTTCTATCATCTATCATCTATCTTCTATATTCTATCATTTGTCTTCTATCATCTATCATCTATCATCTATCATCTATCTTCTATCATCTATCTATCATCTATCTTCTATCATCTATCATCTATCTTCTATATTCTATCATCTATCTTCTATCATCTATCATCTATCTTCTATATTCTATCATTTATCTTCTATCATCTATCATCTATCATCTATCATCTATCTTCTATCATCTATCATCTATCTTCTATATTCTATCATTTATCTTCTATCATCTATCTTCTATCATCTGTCATCTATCTTCTATATTCTATCATTTATCTTCTATCATCTATCATCTATCATCTATCATCTATCTTCTATCATCTATCATCTATCTTCTATATTCTATCATTTATCTTCTATCATCTATCTTCTATCATCTATCTTCAATCATCTATCATCTATCTTCTATCATCTATCATCTATCTTCTATCATCTATCATCTATCTTCTATATTCTATCATTTATCTTCTATCATCTATCTTCTATCATCTATCTTCAATCATCTATCATCTATCTTCTATCATCTATCTTCTATCATCTATCATCTATCTTCTATCATCTATATTCTATCATCTATATCTATCATCTATCATCTATCTTCTATCATCTATCTTCTATCTATCTATCATCTATCTTCAATTATCATCTATCTTCTATCATCTATCATCTATCTATCTTCAATCATCTATCATCTATCTTCTATCATCTATCTTCTATCATCTATCATCTATCTTCTATCATCTATCTTCAATTATCATCTATCTTCTATCATCTATATCTATCATCTATCTTCTATCTTCTATCATTTATCTTCATTATCATCTATCTATCATCTATCTATCATCTATCTTCTATCATCATATCTATCTTCTATCATCATCTATCTTCTATCTTCTATCATATCTGTCATCTTCTATCATCTATCATCTGTCTTCTATTTTCTATTATCATCTATATTCTATCATCTTCTATCTTCTATCATCTATCTATCATCTATATTCTATCATCTATTATCATCTATCATCTATTATCATCTATCATCTATCTTCTATCATCTATCTATCATCTATTATCATCTATCTTCTATATTCTATCATCTATATCTATCTATCTATCATCTATCATCTATCATCTATCATCTCTATCATCTATCTTCTATCATCATCTATATCTATCTTCTATCATCTATCATCTATCTTCATATCTATCTATCATCTATCTTCTATCTTCTATCATCTATCTTCTATCATCTATCATCTATCTTCTATCATCTATCATCTATCTTCTTCTATCATCTATCATCTATCTTCTATATTCTATCATTATCTATCATCTATTATCATCTATCTTCTATTATCATCTATCTTCTATCATCTATCTATCATCTATCTTCTATTATCTATCTATCATCTATCTTCTATCATCTATCATCTATCTTCTATCATCTATCATCTCTTCTATCATCTATCATCTATCTTCTATCATCTATCATCTATCATCTATCATCTATCATCTATCATCTATCTTCTATCATCTATCTTCATCATCTATCTTCTATCATCTATCTTATCATCTATCTTCTATCATCTATCTTCTATCATCTATCATCTATCATCTATCTTCATCATCTATCATCTATCATCTATCTTCTATCTCTCTATCTATCATCTATCTTCTATCATCTATCATCTATCATCTATCTTCTATTATCATCTATCTTCTATCATCTATTATCATCTATCTTCTATCTATCATCTATCATCTATCATCTATTATCATCTATCTTCTATCAATTATCATCTATCTTCTATTATCATCTATCTTCTATTATCATCTATCTTCTATCATCTATCTATCATCTATCTATCTTCTATTATCATCTATCTTCTATCATCATCTATCATCTATTATCATCTATCTTCTATCATCTATCATCTATCTTCTATCATCTATCTATCATCTATCTTCTATCATCTATCATCTATTATCATCTATCATCTATTATCATCTATCATCTATCTTCTATCATCATCTATCATCTATTATCATCTATCTTCTATATTCTATCATCATATCTATCTTCTATCATCTATCACCTATCATCTATCATCTATCTTCTATCATATATCTATCTTCTATCATCTATCATCTATCTTCTATCATCTATCTATCATCTATCTTCTATCATCTATCATCTATCTTCTATATTCTATCATCTATCTTCTATCATCTATCATCTATCTTCTATATTCTATCATTTGTCTTCTATCATCTATCATCTATCATCTATCATCTATCATCTATCTTCTATCATCTATCTATCATCTATCTTCTATCATCTATCATCTATCTTCTATATTCTATCATCTATCTTCTATCATCTATCATCTATCTTCTATATTCTATCATTTATCTTCTATCATCTATCATCTATCATCTATCATCTATCTTCTATCATCTATCATCTATCTTCTATATTCTATCATTTATCTTCTATCATCTATCTTCTATCATCTGTCATCTATCTTCTATATTCTATCATTTATCTTCTATCATCTATCATCTATCATCTATCATCTATCTTCTATCATCTATCATCTATCTTCTATATTCTATCATTTATCTTCTATCATCTATCTTCTATCATCTATCTTCAATCATCTATCATCTATCTTCTATCATCTATCATCTATCTTCTATCATCTATCATCTATCTTCTATATTCTATCATTTATCTTCTATCATCTATCTTCTATCATCTATCTTCAATCATCTATCATCTATCTTCTATCATCTATCTTCTATCATCTATCATCTATCTTCTATCATCTATCTTCTATCATCTATCTATCATCTATCATCTATCTTCTATCATCTATCTTCAATTATCATCTATCTTCTATCATCTATCTTCAATTATCATCTATCTTCTATCATCTATCATCTATCATCTATCTTCAATCATCTATCATCTATCTTCTATCATCTATCTTCTATCATCTATCATCTATCTTCTATCATCTATCTTCAATTATCATCTATCTTCTATCATCTATCTTCTATCTATCATCTATCTTCTATCTTCTATCATTTATCTTCAATTATCATCTATCTATCATCTATCTATCATCTATCTTCTATCATCATATCTATCTTCTATCATCATCTATCTTCTATCTTCTATCATATGTCATCTTCTATCATCTATCATCTGTCTTCTATTTTCTATTATCATCTATATTCTATCATCTTCTATCTTCTATCATCTATCTATCATCTATATTCTATCATCTATTATCATCTATCATCTATTATCATCTATCATCTATCTTCTATCATCATCTATCATCTATTATCATCTATCTTCTATATTCTATCATCATATCTATCTTCTATCATCTATCATCTATCATCTATCATCTATCTTCTATCATATATCTATCTTCTATCATCTATCATCTATCTTCTATCATCTATCTATCATCTATCTTCTATCATCTATCATCTATCTTCTATCATCTATCATCTATCTTCTATCATCTATCATCTATCTTCTATCATCTATCATCTATCTTCTATCATCATCTATCATCTATTATCATCTATCTTCTATTATCATCTATCTTCTATCATCTATTATCATCTATCTTCTATTATCTATTATCATCTATCTATCTTCTATCATCTATCTTCTATCATCTATCATCTATCTTCTATCATCTATCATCTATCATCTATCATCTATCATCTATCATCTATCATCTATCTTCTATCATCTATCATCATATCTATCTTCTATCATATATCTATCTTCTATCATCTATCATCTATCTTCTATCATCTATCTATCATCTATCTTCTATCATCTATCATCTATCTTCTATCATCATCTATCATCTATTATCATCTATCTTCTATTATCATCTATCTTCTATCATCTATTATCATCTATCTTCTATTATCATCTATCTTCTATCATCTATTATCATCTATCTTCTATTATCATCTATCTTCTATCATCATCTATCATCTATTATCATCTATCTTCTATCATCTATCATCTATCTTCTATCATCTATCTATCATCTATCATCTATCATCTATCATCTATTATCATCTATCATCTATTATCATCTATCATCTATCTTCTATCATCATCTATCATCTATTATCATCTATCTTCTATATTCTATCATCATATCTATCTTCTATCATCTATCATCTATCATCTATCTTCTATCATCTATCTATCATCTATCATCTATCTTCTATATTCTATCATCTATCTTCTATCATCTATCATCTATCTTCTATATTCTATCATTTATCTTCTATCATCTATCATCTATCATCTATCATCTATCTTCTATCATCTATCATCCATCTTCTATATTCTATCATTTATCTTCTATCATCTATCTTCTATCATCTGTCATCTATCTTCTATATTCTATCATTTATCTTCTATCATCTATCATCTATCATCTATCATCTATCTTCTATCATCTATCATCTATCTTCTATATTCTATCATTTATCTTCTATCATCTATCTTCTATCATCTATCTTCAATCATCTATCATCTATCTTCTATCATCTATCATCTATCTTCTATCATCTATCATCTATCTTCTATATTCTATCATTTATCTTCTATCATCTATCTTCTATCATCTATCTTCAATCATCTATCATCTATCTTCTATCATCTATCTTCTATCATCTATCATCTATCTTCTATCATCTATCTTCTATCATCTATCTATCATCTATCATCTATCTTCTATCATCTATCTTCAATTATCATCTATCTTCTATCATCTATCTTCAATTATCATCTATCTTCTATCATCTATCATCTATCATCTATCTTCAATCATCTATCATCTATCTTCTATCATCTATCTTCTATCATCTATCATCTATCTTCTATCATCTATCTTCAATTATCATCTATCTTCTATCATCTATCTTCTATCTATCATCTATCTTCTATCTTCTATCATTTATCTTCAATTATCATCTATCTATCATCTATCTATCATCTATCTTCTATCATCATATCTATCTTCTATCATCATCTATCTTCTATCTTCTATCATATGTCATCTTCTATCATCTATCATCTGTCTTCTATTTTCTATTATCATCTATATTCTATCATCTTCTATCTTCTATCATCTATCTATCATCTATATTCTATCATCTATTATCATCTATCATCTATTATCATCTATCATCTATCTTCTATCATCATCTATCATCTATTATCATCTATCTTCTATATTCTATCATCATATCTATCTTCTATCATCTATCATCTATCATCTATCTTCTATCATATATCTATCTTCTATCATCTATCATCTATCTTCTATCATCTATCTATCATCTATCATCTATCTTCTATCATCTATCTTCAATTATCATCTATCTTCTATCATCTATCTTCTATCTATCATCTATCTTCTATCTTCTATCATTTATCTTCAATTATCATCTATCTATCATCTATCTATCATCTATCTTCTATCATCATATCTATCTTCTATCATCATCTATCTTCTATCTTCTATCATATGTCATCTTCTATCATCTATCATCTGTCTTCTATTTTCTATTATCATCTATATTCTATCATCTTCTATCTTCTATCATCTATCTATCATCTATATTCTATCATCTATTATCATCTATCATCTATTATCATCTATCATCTATCTTCTATCATCATCTATCATCTATTATCATCTATCTTCTATATTCTATCATCATATCTATCTTCTATCATCTATCATCTATCATCTATCATCTATCTTCTATCATATATCTATCTTCTATCATCTATCATCTATCTTCTATCATCTATCTATCATCTATCTTCTATCATCTATCATCTATCTTCTATCATCTATCATCTATCTTCTATCATCTATCATCTATCTTCTATCATCTATCATCTATCTTCTATCATCATCTATCATCTATTATCATCTATCTTCTATTATCATCTATCTTCTATCATCTATTATCATCTATCTTCTATTATCTATTATCATCTATCTATCTTCTATCATCTATCTTCTATCATCTATCATCTATCTTCTATCATCTATCATCTATCATCTATCATCTATCATCTATCATCTATCTTCTATCATCTATCATCATATCTATCTTCTATCATATATCTATCTTCTATCATCTATCATCTATCTTCTATCATCTATCTATCATCTATCTTCTATCATCTATCATCTATCTTCTATCATCATCTATCATCTATTATCATCTATCTTCTATTATCATCTATCTTCTATCATCTATTATCATCTATCTTCTATTATCATCTATCTTCTATCATCTATTATCATCTATCTTCTATTATCATCTATCTTCTATCATCATCTATCATCTATTATCATCTATCTTCTATCATCTATCATCTATCTTCTATCATCTATCTATCATCTATCTTCTATCATCTATCATCTATTATCATCTATCATCTATTATCATCTATCATCTATCTTCTATCATCATCTATCATCTATTATCATCTATCTTCTATATTCTATCATCATATCTATCTTCTATCATCTATCATCTATCATCTATCTTCTATCATCTATCTATCATCTATCATCTATCTTCTATATTCTATCATCTATCTTCTATCATCTATCATCTATCTTCTATATTCTATCATTTATCTTCTATCATCTATCATCTATCATCTATCATCTATCTTCTATCATCTATCATCTATCTTCTATATTCTATCATTTATCTTCTATCATCTATCTTCTATCATCTGTCATCTATCTTCTATATTCTATCATTTATCTTCTATCATCTATCATCTATCATCTATCATCTATCTTCTATCATCTATCATCTATCTTCTATATTCTATCATTTATCTTCTATCATCTATCTTCTATCATCTATCTTCAATCATCTATCATCTATCTTCTATCATCTATCATCTATCTTCTATCATCTATCATCTATCTTCTATATTCTATCATTTATCTTCTATCATCTATCTTCTATCATCTATCTTCAATCATCTATCATCTATCTTCTATCATCTATCTTCTATCATCTATCATCTATCTTCTATCATCTATCTTCTATCATCTATCTATCATCTATCATCTATCTTCTATCATCTATCTTCAATTATCATCTATCTTCTATCATCTATCTTCAATTATCATCTATCTTCTATCATCTATCATCTATCATCTATCTTCAATCATCTATCATCTATCTTCTATCATCTATCTTCTATCATCTATCATCTATCTTCTATCATCTATCTTCAATTATCATCTATCTTCTATCATCTATCTTCTATCTATCATCTATCTTCTATCTTCTATCATTTATCTTCAATTATCATCTATCTATCATCTATCTATCATCTATCTTCTATCATCATATCTATCTTCTATCATCTTCTATCATATCTTCTATCATATGTCATCTTCTATCATCTATCATCTGTCTTCTATTTTCTATTATCATCTATATTCTATCATCTTCTATCTTCTATCATCTATCTATCATCTATATTCTATCATCTATTATCATCTATCATCTATTATCATCTATCATCTATCTTCTATCATCATCTATCATCTATTATCATCTATCTTCTATATTCTATCATCATATCTATCTTCTATCATCTATCATCTATCATCTATCATCTATCTTCTATCATATATCTATCTTCTATCATCTATCATCTATCTTCTATCATCTATCTATCATCTATCTTCTATCATCTATCATCTATCTTCTATCATCTATCATCTATCTTCTATCATCTATCTTCTATCATCTATCATCTATCTTCTATCATCATCTATCATCTATTATCATCTATCTTCTATTATCATCTATCTTCTATCATCTATTATCATCTATCTTCTATTATCTATTATCATCTATCTTCTATCATCTATCTATCTTCTATCATCTATCTTCTATCATCTATCATCTATCTTCTATCATCTATCATCTATCATCTATCATCTATCATCTATCATCTATCATCTATCATCTATCTTCTATCATCTATCATCATATCTATCTTCTATCATATATCTATCTTCTATCATCTATCATCTATCTTCTATCATCTATCTATCATCTATCTTCTATCATCTATCATCTATCTTCTATCATCATCTATCATCTATTATCATCTATCTTCTATTATCATCTATCTTCTATCATCTATTATCATCTATCTTCTATTATCATCTATCTTCTATCATCTATTATCATCTATCTTCTATTATCATCTATCTTCTATCATCATCTATCATCTATTATCATCTATCTTCTATCATCTATCATCTATCTTCTATCATCTATCTATCATCTATCTTCTATCATCTATCATCTATCATCTATTATCATCTATCATCTATTATCATCTATCATCTATCTTCTATCATCATCTATCATCTATTATCATCTATCTTCTATATTCTATCATCATATCTATCTTCTATCATCTATCATCTATCATCTATCTTCTATCATCTATCTATCATCTATCATCTATCTTCTATATTCTATCATCTATCTTCTATCATCTATCATCTATCTTCTATATTCTATCATTTATCTTCTATCATCTATCATCTATCATCTATCATCTATCTTCTATCATCTATCATCTATCTTCTATATTCTATCATTTATCTTCTATCATCTATCTTCTATCATCTGTCATCTATCTTCTATATTCTATCATTTATCTTCTATCATCTATCATCTATCATCTATCATCTATCTTCTATCATCTATCATCTATCTTCTATATTCTATCATTTATCTTCTATCATCTATCTTCTATCATCTATCTTCAATCATCTATCATCTATCTTCTATCATCTATCATCTATCTTCTATCATCTATCATCTATCTTCTATATTCTATCATTTATCTTCTATCATCTATCTTCTATCATCTATCTTCAATCATCTATCATCTATCTTCTATCATCTATCTTCTATCATCTATCATCTATCTTCTATCATCTATCTTCTATCATCTATCTATCATCTATCATCTATCTTCTATCATCTATCTTCAATTATCATCTATCTTCTATCATCTATCTTCAATTATCATCTATCTTCTATCATCTATCATCTATCATCTATCTTCAATCATCTATCATCTATCTTCTATCATCTATCTTCTATCATCTATCATCTATCTTCTATCATCTATCTTCAATTATCATCTATCTTCTATCATCTATCTTCTATCTATCATCTATCTTCTATCTTCTATCATTTATCTTCAATTATCATCTATCTATCATCTATCTATCATCTATCTTCTATCATCATATCTATCTTCTATCATCATCTATCTTCTATCTTCTATCATATGTCATCTTCTATCATCTAT
Organism: Oncorhynchus nerka; assembly: GCF_034236695.1. Taxonomy (NCBI): domain Eukaryota; kingdom Metazoa; phylum Chordata; class Actinopteri; order Salmoniformes; family Salmonidae; genus Oncorhynchus; species Oncorhynchus nerka. Next base: position 91,919,757 of record NC_088410.1, read on the forward strand.
CATCTGTCTTCTATTTTCTATTATCATCTATATTCTATCATCTTCTATCTTCTATCATCTATCTATCATCTATATTCTATCATCTATTATCATCTATCATCTATTATCATCTATCATCTATCTTCTATCATCATCTATCATCTATTATCATCTATCTTCTATATTCTATCATCATATCTATCTTCTATCATCTATCATCTATCATCTATCATCTATCTTCTATCATATATCTATCTTCTATCATCTATCATCTATCTTCTATCATCTATCTATCATCTATCTTCTATCATCTATCATCTATCTTCTATCATCTATCATCTATCTTCTATCATCTATCATCTATCTTCTATCATCTATCTTCTATCATCTATCATCTATCTTCTATCATCATCTATCATCTATTATCATCTATCTTCTATTATCATCTATCTTCTATCATCTATTATCATCTATCTTCTATTATCTATTATCATCTATCTTCTATTATCATCTATCTTCTATCATCTATCTTCTATCATCTATCATCTATCTTCTATCATCTATCATCTATCATCTATCATCTATCATCTATCATCTATCATCTATCATCTATCTTCTATCATCTATCATCATATCTATCTTCTATCATATATCTATCTTCTATCATCTATCATCTATCTTCTATCATCTATCTATCATCTATCTTCTATCATCTATCATCTATCTTCTATCATCATCTATCATCTATTATCATCTATCTTCTATTATCATCTATCTTCTATCATCTATTATCATCTATCTTCTATTATCATCTATCTTCTATCATCTATTATCATCTATCTTCTATTATCATCTATCTTCTATCATCATCTATCATATATTATCATCTATCTTCTATCATCTATCATCTATCTTCTATCATCTATCTATCATCTATCTTCTATCATCTATCATCTATCATCTATTATCATCTATCATCTATTATCATCTATCATCTATCTTCTATCATCATCTATCATCTATTATCATCTATCTTCTATATTCTATCATCATATCTATCTTCTATCATCTATCATCTATCATCTATCATCTATCTTCTATCATATATCTATCTTCTATCATCTATCATCTATCTTCTATCATCTATCTATCATCTATCTTCTATCATCTATCATCTATCTTCTATATTCTATCATCTATCTTCTATCATCTATCTTCTATATTCTATCATTTGTCTTCTATCATCTATCATCTATCATCTATCATCTATCATCTATCTTCTATCATCTATCTATCATCTATCTTCTATCATCTATCATCTATCTTCTATATTCTATCATCTATCTTCTATCATCTATCATCTATCTTCTATATTCTATCATTTATCTTCTATCATCTATCATCTATCATCTATCATCTATCTTCTATCATCTATCATCTATCTTCTACATTCTATCATTTATCTTCTATCATCTATCTTCTATCATCTGTCATCTATCTTCTATATTCTATCATTTATCTTCTATCATCTATCATCTATCATCTATCATCCATCTTCTATCATCTATCATCTATCTTCTATATTCTATCATTTATCTTCTATCATCTATCTTCTATCATCTATCTTCAATCATCTATCATCTATCTTCTATCATCTATCATCTATCTTCTATCATCTATCATCTATCTTCTATATTCTATCATTTATCTTCTATCATCTATCTTCTATCATCTATCTTCAATCATCTATCATCTATCTTCTATCATCTATCTTCTATCATCTATCATCTATCTTCTATCATCTATCTTCTATCATCTATCTATCATCTATCATCTATCTTCTATCATCTATCTTCAATTATCATCTATCTTCTATCATCTATCTTCAATTATCATCTATCTTCTATCATCTATCATCTATCTTCTATCTTCTATCATTTATCTTCAATTATCATCTATCTATCATCTATCATCTATCAGAATTGTGTTGTTGTTGTTTATTGTTGTTGGTGCTTTTCTCTGTATAATTACCAGCTCCTACAGAACAATACCAGCTTGTTTATTGTTGTTGGGGCTTTTCTCTGTATAATTTCCAGCTCCTACAGAACAATACCAGCTTGTTTATTGTCGTTGGGGCTTTTCTCTGTATAATTACCAGCTCCTACAGAACAATACCAGCTTGTTTATTGTCGTTGGGGCTTTTCTCTGTATAATTACCAGCTCCTACAGAACAATACCAGCTTGTTTATTGTTGTTGGGGCTTTTCTCTGTTTAATTACCAGCTCCTACAGAACAATACCAGCTTGTTTATTGTTGTTGGGGCTTTTCTCTGTATAATTACCAGCTCCTACATAACAATACCAGCTTGTTTATTGTTGTTGGGGCTTTTCTCTGTATAATTACCAACTCCTACAGAACAATACCAGCTTGTTTATTGTTGTTGGGGCTTTTCTCTGTATAATTACCAGCTCCTGCAGAACAATACCAGCTTGTTTATTGTTGTTGGGGCTTTTCTCTGTATAATTACCAGCTCCTACAGAACAATACCAGCTTGTTTATTGTTGTTGGGGCTTTTGTCGGTTTAATTACCAGCTCCTACAGAACAATACCAGCTTGTTTATTGTTGTTGGGGCTTTTCTCTGTATAATTACCAGCTCCTACAGAACAATACCAGCTTGTTTATTGCATCTATGTTTCTGTTTTCATGCACTGAAACCCCCTCCCAAATAGCACCTTATTCCCTACATATTTCCCTATTTCTGACCATGTCCCATAAGGGTATATGTAGGGAAATGAGTGATATTTTGGGTCCATAGCTCGTTCAGTGTGTCTGGAACAAACCAGCACGGCGGTCCCCAGAGAGAGGAAGAGTTAGACAACAACAACAGTCTCATTTAGAATAACACTTGAATCCAAGATTTTGGAGGGAGGGAGGGAGGGAGGGAGGGAGGAGAGAGAGAGAGAGAGAGAGAGAGAGAGAGAGAGAGAGAGAGAGAGAGAGAGAGAGAGAGAGAGAGAGAGAGAGAGAGAGAGAGAGAGAGAGAGAGAGAGAGAGAGAGAGAGAGAGAGAGAGAGAGAGAGAGAGAGAGAGAGAGAGAGAGAGAGAGAGAGAGAGAGAGAGAGAGAGAGAGAGAGATGTTTAAATTGCTTTGGCAATGCTTTGGCATTGAATTTAGAGAGATAGAGGGAATCAAGGCCTAGTATTAAGACTGCCATTATATTAGTGATGGTGTCATGATGGAGACCAGGCAGTGGGTTATCCAGTTTTGTTATGTTTAACCTATCAATTACGGAGATATCTATCAAACATCCCTACAGATGGTCATGTGGATCTACATATCAAATCAAATCAAATGTTATTTGTCACATGCGCTGAATACAACAGGTGTAGACCTTACAGTGAAATGCTTACTTACAAGCCCTTAACCAACAATGCATTTAAATAAATAGAGTTAATATAATATTTATTGAATAAACTAAAGTAAAATTATAAATAAATCAATCAAAAAGTAACACAGAAATGTACATAACAATAACAAGGCTCTATACATGGGGTACCAGTACAGAGTCAATGTGGAGACTATATACAGGGGGTACCAGTACAGAGTCAATGTGGAGACTATATACAGGGGGTACCAGTACAGAGTCAATGTGGAGACTATATACAGGGGGTACCAGTACAGAGTCAATGTGGAGACTATATACAGGGGGTACCAGTACAGAGTCAATGTGGAGGCTATATACAGGGGGTACCAGTACAGAGTCAATGTGGAGACTATATACAGGGGGTACCAGTACAGAGTCAATGTGGAGGCTATATACAGGGGGTACCAGTACAGAGTCAATATGGAGGCTATTTACAGGGGGTACTGGTACAGAGTCAATATGGAGGCTATTTACAGGGGGTACCGGTACAGAGTCAATATGGAGGCTATTTACAGGGGGTACCAGTACAGAGCCAATGTGGAGGCTATATACAGGGGGTACCGGTACAGAGTCAATATGGAGGCTATTTACAGGGGGTACTGGTACAGAGTCAATATGGAGGCTATTTACAGGGGGTACCGGTACAGAGTCAATATGGAGGCTATTTACAGGGGGTACCGGTACAGAGTCAATGTGGAGGCTATATATAGGGGGTTCCAGTACCGAGCCAATGTGGAGGCTATATACAGGGGGTACCGGTACAGAGTCAATATGGAGGCTATTTACAGGGGGTACTGGTACAGAGTCAATATGGAGGCTATTTACAGGGGGTACCGGTACAGAGTCAATATGGAGGCTATTTACAGGGGGTACCGGTACAGAGTCAATGTGGAGGCTATATATAGGGGGTTCCAGTACCGAGTCAATGTGGAGGCTATATACAGGGGGTACCGGTACAGAGTCAATGTGGAGGCTATTTACACAGGGTACTGGTACAGAGTCAATGTGGAGGCTATATACACGGGGTACCGGTACAGAGTCAATGTGGAGGCTATTTACACAGGGTACTGGTACAGAGTCAATGTGGAGGCTATATACACGGGGTACTGGTACAGAGTCAATGTGGAGGCTATTTACAGGGGGTACCGGTACAGAGTCAATGTGGAGGCTATATACAGGGGGTCCTGGGGTTAATCGAGGTAACATGTTAGCTAACCCTTCACCTAACCTTAACCCTTTAACTCCAAAATGAACCCTAACCCCTAGCCTACCTAACGTTAGCCAGCTAGCTGTCATTATATTAGTGATGGTCCAAAATGAACCCTAACCCCTAGCCTAGCTAACGTTAGCCAGCTAGCTGTCATTATATTAGTGATGGTCATATGGACCAGTATCTACCGTGACAGGACTGAGAAAAACAACTTGTGTATTGCTATAGGATCACTGACTTCAGAGTTAGTTAGACTGATTACTGACTGGTTGGAGAGCATGTCATCGGGAGTGTAGGAATGCGCCCCACCACCACCATTCCTTTCTGTCATCAGAGATAACGCCAAGGCATCACGGAGAATGAGAGGGTGTAACATCAGTAGATATGGAAGACGTCCCAAATGCCACCCTATTCCCCATATAGTGCACTACTTTGATGTGCACCATGTAGGGAATAGGGTGCCACAGCTCTGAAGTTCACATTCAAAATGTTGCCTAGATATTTCAACTCTGTATGGGAAACGTGAATGTCTGGCTGAACGTTTTTATGAGTCTGCTTTAAGCCACAGCTCATAGTTACGTTAAATCTAATCACATCGTTGATTTCGTGACAGCATGATATCGAGAATCCTCACGGCAGACGGTGACCACCAGACGGTGCCACGTTGTTTAGTACACCACTACGTTGGCCAAACACACAAAAAATACAGGAAAAACAGTCATTTAATGTTAGAGGCTCAGCGATTTTGAAAATCGTTTATTTTCCATCCGGCTTAATGAGCACTCATATTCGTCCCTACTGCAAGAGATAAAACAAACGGGACACACACACACACACACACACATTGAGATAAAAGTGACTTGGTTGTAATTATCATGATTATTAACCTCTTAGTCCGCCCCATCCCGCATGCGGTATCGTTACTACAGCCTCAAGCTCATTAGCATAACGCAACGTTAGCGATTTTTAAAAATCGCAAATGAAACGAAATAAATATGCCTGTTCTCAAGCTTATCCTTTTCTTAACAATCCTGTCGTCTCAGATTTTCAAAATATGCTTTAGAACCAGAGAAAATCACTAATTTGTGTAAGAGTGGTGATAGCTAGCTTAGCGTTAGCATTAGCATTTAGCACGCAACATATTCACAAAAACCAGCCAAGGAATCAAATAAAATAATTTACCTCTGAAGAACTTCAGATGTTTCAATGAGGAGACTCTCAGTTACATAGCAGATGTCCAGTTTTTCCTGAAAGATTCTTGTGTAGGACACATCGTTCCCTTTTGTTACTATGCATATGGCTACCGAAACTAACCGAAAATTCAGTCACCTACATGTCGAACTTTTTTCCGAATTAACTCCATAATATCGACTGAAACATGGAAAACGTTGTTTGAATCAATCCTGAAGGTGGTTTGTCATATTTCTCTCCATTGAAAGCACCGTCCTTGTAGCCTGGTTTGTTCTGAGATTTGAATGGAAAAATACCGGGACCTGACTTTTGCGTACCAATTGCCACGCAGACACCTAGCGGGACACCTGGTAAATGTAGTCTCTTATGGTCAATCTTCCAATGATATGCCTACAAATACGTCACAATGCTGCAGAGACCTTGGGGAAACAAGAGAAAGAGTCCGTTCATTCCTGTCGCATTCACAGCCATATAAGGCGATCATGGAAAACGTAGCCTCAGAAATCCTGTGCATTTCCTGGTCGGTCATACATCTTGGTTTTGCCCGAAACATTTGTTCTAAGGGACTCACAGTGAAAATCTTTGCATTTCTGGAAACGTAAGACTGTCTTCTTTCCAAAGCTATCAATTCCAAGCATATTCGAGCATCTTTTCGTGACAAAATATTGCGCTTAAAACAGGCACGTCTTTTTATCCAAAAATGAAATACTGCCCCTATAGGACTAACAGGTTAAACTGCAATATGCATGGTGCCTTTATTTGACACAGTAAACATAGCATATCACTATGTACTAATGATCTCAATCTCTTTCTGTTTCTCTTTATGGTCCTCTATTTATCTCTTTCTCTGTCTCTCTCTCTTTCTGTATCCTCTCTCTCTCGTTCTCCCTCCCTCTCTCTCTTTCTCTTTCTTTCTCTTTTCTCTCTCTCTCTTTCTCTCTCTCTCGCTCTCTCTCTTTCTCTCTCTGTCTCCCTCTCTCTCTCTTTCTCTCTCTCTCTTTCTCTCTCTCTCTCTCTGTCTCCCTCTCTCTCTCTCTTTCTCTCTCTTTCTCTCTCTGTCTACTTCTCTTTCTCTCTCTCTTTCTCTCTTTCGATAAAGGACAGCGCGACAATGCAGTTCTGTGCCAACAAACTGGACAAGAAGGACTTCTTTGGCAAGTCAGATCCATTCATAGTGTTCTACAGGAGTAACGAGGATGGAACGTAAGTCCCTGATGTGTTCTGGGGTTCTGGATTCTGATTCTGTATTGACGTTCTGTTCTAAAGCCCACACAACTGTCTTACTACCTATACAGCCAATATGTTGTAAGCTATAACCTAACCATCTTTACCCCAACAGTGTAAAAATGGCTTACTAACTACACAGCCAATATGTTGTAAGCTATAACCTAACCATCTTTACCCCAACAGTGTAAAAATGGCTTACTACCTATACAGCCAATATGTTGTAAGCTATAACCTAACCATCTTTACCCCAACAGTGTAAAAATGGGACAAATGACCGACTAAGAAAGGGAGACGGCGTAAGAGAGCAGGTGCTCATTTGAGCCAATAAGGGACTTACATACTGTAGCCCTGTTGCCAACCTATTACACGGCTGCTTACTGACTGCAACTCCACCGACACAAGCTCTACCTGACCAATCACACTGACTCACTGTGCTGTGGATGATTGGTGCGGTGGAGAGAAGCAGACAAACAGGCCTCTGGATAAAGACATAAAACACACAGCAGCAATTACAACATCTTCCCATTATTCAACAGGCTGTGTGTGTGTGTGTGTGTGTGTGTGTGTGTGTGTGTGTGTGTGTGTGTGTGTGTGTGTGTGTGTGTGTGTGTGTGACTGTGTGTGTGTGTGTGTGTGTGTGTGTGTGTGTGTGTGTGTGTGTGTGTGTGTGTGTGTGTGTGTGTGCGCACGCTTTAGTCATTCCCAGAGGGACTGTACTATACAACACCTTCCCATCCCTTAACAGTCTCCCAGAGTGCACTCTGTTCTCCACCCATTTAAGGGCCACTGGTTTAAATAGAGCCTGCAAGTGCACGGTACAGATTTTCACAAAGTGTCTCTGCAGGAGAGAAGAGAGGGATACATTAAAATGCCACACACACACAGACAGACATACACAGACACAGACAGACACACACACACACACACACACACAGACAGACACACACAGACACACACACACACACACACACACACACACACACACACACACACACACACACACACAGACAGACACACACACACACACACACACACACACACACACACACACACAGACAGACACATTAGCACCCGGGGGATGCAGCTGAAGGGACCATGCTGTTTTAACGGCCTACAGACCAAAGGCAACGTGGCACTAGTAAATAGATCCCACTCCTCAGGAAAAAAGAGGGAACACAAACAGACGCACACACACATGCATGCACATACCGCATACGCACACTCACGCACACACACACACACATACATGCACATACCGCATACGCACACTCACGCACACACACACAATATGCAGAACATTTAGATCAGCTGAAGCAGAACTGTGGTGGGTGGATGCCCTGGGCAGGTGGAAGCACTGTGTAGGTGGATGCCCTGGGCAGGTGGAAGCACTGTGTAGGTGGATGCCCTGGGCATGTGGAAGCACTGTGTAGGTGGATGCCCTGGGCAGGTGGAAGCACTGTGTAGGTGGATGCCCTGGGCAGGTGGAAGCACTGTGTAGGTGTGTACTCCTCATTAGGAGAGGTTTTCAGGAATCACAACAATATGCAAATAGCTATCGCACCTGTGAGGGAGGAGTTAGACACCATTATAAAGCGATGTCAGTAAATAAAACACACAGCTCTGTTTAGACAGTGATGTCAGTAAATAAAACACACAGCTCTGTTTAGACAGTGATGTCAGTAAATAAAACACAGAGCTTTGAACACAGTGAATGTATCGGTCTCTCTCTCTTCCCTTTATCCCCCCCCCCCCCGCTCTTCTATCTTTCTTTCCTTCTACCCAACTCCTCACCTGTCTCTTTCCCTCTCTCTTACTGCTACCTCCTCTCTCCCTTCCTCCCTCTCCCTCCATCCTTCCCTCTCTCTCTCCCTTCCTCCCTCTCCCTCCATCCTTCCCTCTGCCTTCCTCCCT
>NC_088410.1:91933700-91951200 GCF_034236695.1 Oncorhynchus nerka
AGGGATGGGGGGGGGACAAAAACACCAAACACCGCCTCAGGACATGCTCCTCCTTTCAGCTGATTGATTGACGGATGACAATCCACACTTACAAGTAGCTTGAACCCAATCACACAACGTTGCAGGTATGCGTGGTACTTAAAAGGCTATCAGGCTATCAGGCTATCAGGCTATCAGGTCACAACCCCGGCCGTCTAATCTGAACACTAATGCAAAACAACTCATACATTGTAATACATTCATGTCCTTAGAAATAAATAATGACCAGGGACAAAACGTTTCTTGTTTGCCATATGTTGGGAATAACAAAAGACAGATGGTGATTCATTGTGTTAATAGTTTGGAGCCTACAGGAAGTACCATGTTTGTGTCTAGCCTGTGAAAAGGACAAGCTGCCTGTTCTAGCTGCTCCAATTCAATCATTTATTTAACAACATTTCGACACCGAGCTGTCTTCACCCGGGTATTTAGTGTATATCAACCCCAACTGGAGAAATAGCTGCTATAGGTATTAACTGGAGAAATAGCTGCTATAGGTATTAACTGGAGAAATAGCTGCTATAGGTATTAACTGGAGAAATAGCTGCTATAGGTATTAACTGGGGAAATAGCTGCTATAGATATTAACTGGAGAAATAGCTGCTATAGATATTAACTGGAGAAATAGCTGCTATAGGTATTAACTGGAGAAATAGCTGCTATAGATATTAACTGGAGAAATAGCTGCTATAGATATTAACTGTAGAAATAGCTGCTATAGATATTAACTGGAGAAATAGCTGCTATAGATATTAACTGGAGAAATAGCTGCTATAGATATTAACTGGAGAAATATCTAGCATAGATGGGTGGGTTGTTTCGCAACAAAACCGATGTGTGCACAAACCCTTGGGGGGAAACAGACGAGGTTGGCTTAGATATAAACTATATTTCCTCTCCAAATGTTTTATTGAAAACGTAAATACATTTTCAAAATGAGCACTTGTTGTCTGTCAAATACATAGTTTCAGTTGTTTTGTTAGCTAGCTAGCTCATTTTCGCCATATTAGCATAGACGTGACAAGTCAAAACATCGCAAAACATCAATAACAAGATACAACGACCTGAATCAAGTCCCCTAGGATTCCCCACATGGCAGATCCATTATTGCTAGCTATCTGACCATCCAGAATCACAACAACACACGGCCATCTGCCTCTGCTATACGTGTGCATCGTTTTCACAACCCATCTATAGCATCTGTCTGTGTTGTTTCTCAATGCAGATCTTGATTTATCGCAAATCAAATTGTATTAGTCACATGCGCCGAATGCAACAGGTGTAGACCTTACAGTAAAATAATGACTTATGAGCCCCTAACCAACAACGCAGTTAACAAAAATAATAATAATATGAGTAAGAAAAATAAATAAAAGTAACAAGTAATTAAAGAGCAGCAGTAAAATAACAATAGCTAGACTGTATACAGGGGGGTACCGGTACAGAGTCAACGTGTGGGGGCCCCGGTTAGTTGAGGTACTTTGTACATGTAGGTAGAGTTATTAAAGTGACTATGTACATGTGGGTAGAGTTAGTAAAGTGACTATGTACATGTGGGTAGAGTTAGTAAAGTGACTATGTACATGTGGGTAGAGTTATTAATGTGACTATGTACATGTGGGTAGAGTTAGTAAAGTGACTATGTACATGTGGGTAGAGTTAGTAAAGTGACTATGTACATGTGGGTAGAGTTAGTAAAGTGACTATGTACATGTAGGTAGAGTTAGTAAAGTGACTATGTACATGTGGGTAGACTTAGTAAAGTGACTATGTACATGTGGGTAGACTTAGTAAAGTGACTATGTACATGTAGGTAGAGTTAGTAAAGTGACTATGTACATGTGGGTAGACTTAGTAAAGTGACTATGTACATGTGGGTAGACTTAGTAAAGTGACTATGTACATGTAGGTAGAGTTAGTAAAGTGACTATGTACATGTGGGTAGAGTTAGTAAAGTGACTATGTACATGTGGGTAGAGTTAGTAAAGTGACTATGTACATGTGGGTAGAGTTAGTAAAGTGACTATGTACATGTGGGTAGAGTTAGTAAAGTGACTATGTACATGTGGGTAGAGTTAGTAAAGTGACTATGTACATGTGGGTAGAGTTAGTAAAGTGACTATGTACATGTGGGTAGAGTTAGTAAAGTGACTATGTACATGTGGGTAGAGTTAGTAAAGTGACTATGTACATGTGGGTAGAGTTAGTAAAGTGACTATGTACATGTGGGTAGAGTTAGTAAAGTGACTATGTACATGTGGGTAGAGTTAGTAAAGTGACTATGTACATGTGGGTAGACTTAGTAAAGTGACTATGTACATGTGGGTAGAGTTAGTAAAGTGACTATGTACATGTGGGTAGACTTAGTAAAGTGACTATGTACATGTAGGTAGAGTTAGTAAAGTGACTATGTACATGTGGGTAGAGTTAGTAAAGTGACTATGTACATGTGGGTAGACTTAGTAAAGTGACTATGTACATGTGGGTAGACTTAGTAAAGTGACTATGTACATGTGGGTAGACTTAGTAAAGTGACTATGTACATGTGGGTAGAGTTAGTAAAGTGACTATGTACATGTGGGTAGAGTTATTAATGTGACTATGTACATGTAGGTAGAGTTAGTAAAGTGACTATGTACATGTGGGTAGACTTAGTAAAGTGACTATGTACAGATACAACAGAGAGTAGCAGCAGTGTAAACGGGGGGGAATGTAAATAGTCTGAGTTGCCATTTGATTAGATGTTCAGGAGTCTTATGGCTTGGGGGTAGAAGCTGTTTAGAAGCCTCTTGAACCAAGACTTGGTGCTCCGGTATCGATTGCCGTGCGGTAGCAGAGAGAACAGTCTATAACTAGGGTGGCTGGAGTCTTTGACAGTTTTTTGGGTCTTCCTCTGACACCGCCTGGTATAGAGGTCCTGGACGGCAGGAAGCTTTGCCCCAGTAATGTACTGAGTCGTACACACTACCCTCTGTAGTGAGTACAGTTGCCATACCAGGCAGTGATGCATCCAGTCAGGATTCTCTCGATGGTGCAGCTGTAGAACCTTTTGAGGATCTGAGGACCCATGCCAAATCTTTTCAGTCTCCTGAGGGGGAATAGGTTTTGTCGTGCCCTCTTCACGACTGTCTTGGTGTGTTTGGACTATGATAGTTTTTAGGGTGATGTGGACACCAAGGAACTTGAAGCTCTCATCCTGCTCCACTACATCCCTGTTGATGAGAATGGGGGCGTGCTTGGTCCTCTTTTTCCTGTAGTCCACAATCATCTCCTTTGTATTGATCATGTTGAGGGCGAGGTTGTTGCACCACATGACCAGGTCACTGACCTCCTCCCTATAGGCTGTCTTGTCGATGTCACTGATCAGGCCTACCACTGTTGTGTCATCAGCAAACTTAATGATGGTGTTGGAGTCATGCCTGGCCATGTAGTCATGAGTGAACAGGGAGTACAGGAGGAGACTGAGCACAAACCCCTGTGCGGCCCCCGTGTTGAGGATCAGCATGTCGGATGTGTTTTACCTACCCTTACCACCTGGGGTCGGCCCGTCAGGAAGTCCAGGATACAGTTGCAGAGGGAGATGTTTAGTCCCAGGGTCCTTAGCTTATTGATGAGCTTTGAGGGCAGTATAGTGTTGCACGCTGAGCTGTAGTTAATGAATAGCATTCTCACATAGGTGTTCCTTTTGTCCAGGTGGGAAAGGGAAGTGTGGAGTGCAATAGAGATTTCATTATCTGTGGATCTGTTAGGGCAGCATGCAAGTGGGTCTAGGGTTTCTGGGATAATGGGTCGGTAGTCATTTAGGCAGGTTACCTTAGGTTACCTAAGCGAGCACAGAAGTAGTTTAGCTCATCTGGTAGGCTCATGTCACTGGGCAGCTCTCTGCTGTGCTTCCCTTTGTGGTCTGTAATGGTTTGCAAGCCCTGCCACATGCGACGAGCCCCAGAGTGTAGTACGATTCCATCTTAGTCCTGTATTGACACTTTCATGGTTCGTCGGAGGGCATAGCAGGATTTCTTAAAAGCTTCCAGGTTAGAGTCCCACTCCTTGAAAGCGGCAGCTCTAGCCTTTAGCTCAGTGTGAATGTTGCCTGTAATCCATGGCTTCTGGTTGGGGTATGTACGTACGGTCACTGTGAGGACGACGTCATTGATGCACTTATTGATGAAGCCAATGACAGATGTGGTGTACTCCTCAATGCCATCGGAGGAATCCTGGAACATATTCCAGTCTGTGCAAAACAGTCCTGTAGCTTAGCATCTGCTTCATCTGACCACTTTTGTATTGATCGAGTCACTGGTGCTTCCTGCTTTACATTTTGCTTGTAAGCAGGAATCAGCAGGATAGAATTATGGTCAGATTTGCCAAATGGAGGGCGAGGGAGAGCTTTGTACACGTCTCTGTGTGTGGAGTAAAGGTAGTCCAGAGTTCTCCCTCTGGTTGCACATTTAACGTGCTGATAAAACGGATTTAAGTTTCCCTGCATTGAAGTCCCCAGCCACTAGGAGCGCCGCCTCTGGATGAGCGGTTTCCTGTTTGCTTGTGGCGGAATACAGCACATTGAGTGCGGTTTTACTGTAAACTAAAGTCACATGTTTGAGTCTCTGGTCTATGAGGGATGCTTCAGTAACATCTGTCTGTTGGTGTGTGCTTTCTGTCGTTTCAGGACGATCAAGGTGGAGGTGTACGACTGGGACCGCGATGGCAGGTGAGTGTATTTAGTCAAGGTGCAGCCATGTGCAACATTCAACTTGTGCACCATGGTCACCAACAAATTAGTACAACATTATATATGATTATGTTATTGATGTTATTGAAATGATGGCGCTTTACAGTGGTTAAAGTTCTGTCTTTACCACCCTCTCCTCTCTCCTCTTCTCTCCTCTCTCCTCTCTCCTCTCTCCTCTTCTCTCCTCTCTCCTCTCTCCTCTTCTCTCCTCTCTCCTCTCTCCTCTCTCCTCTCTCCTCTTCTCTCCTCTTCTCTCATCTCTCCTCTCTCCTCTTCTCTCCTCTCTCCTCTCTCCTCTCCTCCTCTCTCCTGTCCTCTCTCCTCCTCTCCTCTCTCCTCTCTCCTCTCCCCTCTCCTCTCTCCTCTTATCTCCTCTCTCCTCTTCTCTCTCTCTCTCCTCTCTCCTCTCTCCTCTCTCCTCTCTCTCTCTCTCTCTCCTCTCTCCTCTCTCCTCTCTCCCTCTCCTCCTCCTCTCTCCTCTCTCTCTCTCTCTCTCTCTCCTCTCCTCTCTCCTCCTCTCCTCCTCTCTCCTCTCCTCTCTCCTCTCTCTCCTCTCCTCTCTCCTCCTCTCCTCTCTCCTCTCTCCTCTCCCCTCTCCTCTCTCCTCTTATCTCCTCTCTCCTCTCTCTCTCTTCTCTCCTCTCTCCTCTCTCCTCTCTTCTCTCTTCTCTCTTCTCTCCTCTGTCCTCTGTCCTCTGTCCTCTCTCCTCTCTCCTCTCTCCTCTTCTCTCCTCTCTCCTCTCTTCTCTCTTCTCTCTTCTCTCCTCTGTCCTCTGTCCTCTCTCCTCTCTTCTCTCTTCTCTCTTCTCTCTTCTCTCCTCTCTCCTCTCTTCTCTCTTCTCTCCTCTGTCCTCTCTCCTCTCTCCTCTCTTCTCTCTTCTCTCTTCTCTCCTCTGTCCTCTGTCCTCTCTCCTCTCTCTCCTCTCTCTGTCCTCTCTCTCATCCTCTCTCCTTCTCTCTCTGTCAGCCATGACTTCATAGGGGAGTTCACCACTAGTTACCGGGAGCTAGCTCGAGGCCAGAGCCAGTTCAACGTCTATGAGGTGACTCTCTCTTCCTTTCTTACCGTTTTTTAATCAGCTCTGTTGGGGAGTCAACTCACTCACTGATGAAATATCAATTGTTTTATATCCATGCTGCCTTCTCTCTCAGGTGGAAGTTTAGGAATGTTGCACGTTGGCTTCCAGGTGATTACCATGGTTAAACAAATCCAATCCAGAGAAGAGCGCGGGCATTAATGGAAAACTATTCCTCCGGATAGAACCACAGGGAAAACACAATTAGAATACACGCACGCAAGCGCACACACACGCACAGACACACGCACGCACGCACGCGCGCGCACACACACACACACACACACACACACACACACACACGCTGTGCATGGCGTTCATCATTAGTCATTACCTGGCAGAGGGACAGGAACAGAGACAGGAAGCTTCTTTAGTTTGTGCATCAGCAAGTCTCTGCGTCTCTGTGATGCCTGCGTGTCAACCCGATTGCCTTCTCTCCATTTATTTGCCTGTCACTTCCCTGCCTCACAGTGATACAGGGGATACTAATGAGACCAGGCAGCTTTTGTCTGTGTCTGCAGAGAGAAGGAAGGTTTCCTCTTTAAACTTGGATTCTTTGTGGTGGCCCCTGAAACTTCAGGAGAATATTGTTTTGACTGTGTCCCTTGCTAGACTAATTGTGCAATAACTAATGCTGTCTTGGATCAGTGGTTCGCTGACTCAGATGAAACCTACTCCTGGGCTTATAATAATGATAATAACGGGGAGCTATGAGCAGTCTTCAGGTCTCAGGGACAGATAATCGCTACCTCTACTACACCTCTGTTAGACATGATGCAACCTGTCCTGTGTTTGTCCATCTCCAACCCTGCCTTCCATCCGTCAGACCTGGGTTCAAATACGATTTGAAATCTCTCAAATACTTTTTCAGATTTGCTTAAGTCTGACTGATGGGCGGGGTTTTCACTTGTGCAACTATTCTATTGGTTCTATGGCAACGGGAAAGCTCAATCAAGCTCAGCTAACAAAGCTTTTACTGTCTGATCCTGGAATGAACAAGTTTAGAGGTCATCTGCCTTTGGCTTATAGAGCAGGAACCCGAACTTCACCAAAGAAATTGGAAATACAGACATTGTCATCCTACAAGAAACATGGTATAGAGGAGACGGACCCACTGGTTGCCCTCTAGGTTACAGAGAGCTGGTAGTCCCATCCACCAAACTACCATGTGTGAAACAGGGAAGATACTCAGGGGTATGCTAATTTGGTATAGAGCAGACCTAACCCACTCTATTACAGTGCCTTGCGAAAGTATTCGGCCCCCTTGAACTTTGCGACCTTTTGCCACATTTCAGGCTTAAAACATAAAGATATAAAACTGTATTTTTTTGTGAAGAATCAACAACAACCTCACTGAGCTCGAGCTGTTTTGCAAGGAGGAATGGGAAAAAATTTCAGTCTCTCGATGTGCAAAACTGATAGAGACATAACCCAAGCGACTTACAGCTGTAATCGCAGCAAAAGGTGGCGCTACAAAGTATTAACTTAAGGGGGCTGAATAATTTTGCATGCCCAATTTTTCAGTTTTTGATTTGTTAAAAAAGTTTGAAATATCCAATAAATGTCGTTCCACTTCATGATTGTGTCCCACTTGTTGTTGATTCTTCACAAAAAAATACAGTTTTATATCTTTATGTTTTAAGCCTGAAATGTGGCAAAAGGTCGCAAAGTTCAAGGGGGCCGAATACTTTCACAAGGCACTGTAAATGAATCAAAACAGGAACATTTTACATCTGGCTAGAAATTAATAAGGAAATGATTTCAACAGAGAAAAATGTCCTTGTGTGCTACCTATATCTCCCCAATAGAATTCTCATACTTTAACGATGACAGCTTCTCCATCCTAGAGGGGGAGATCAACAATTTCCAGGCCCATGTACTAGTCGGTACTAGTCTCCGGCGAACTAAATGCCAGAACTGGACAAGAATCGGACACCCTCAGCACACAGGGGGATAAACACCGACCTGGAGGGGACAGCATTAACCACCCCCAAATGTCAAATCAAATGTATTTATATATCCCTTCTTACATCCGCTGATATCTCAAAGTGCTGTACAGAAACCCAGCCTAAAACCCCAAACAGCAAGCAATGCAGGTGTAGAAGCACGGTGGCTAGGAAAAACTCCCTAGAAAGGCCAGAACCTAGGAAGAAACCTAGAGAGGAACCAGGCTATGAGGGGTGGCCAGTCCTCTTCTGGCTGTGCCGGGTGGAGATTATAACAGAACAAGGCTAAGATGTTCAAAGGCTCATAAATGACCAGCAGGGTCAAATAATAATAATCACAGTGGTTGTAGAGGGTTCAACAGGTCAGCACCTCAGGAGTAAATGTTAGTTGGCTTTTCATAGCCGATCATTCAGAGTATCTCTACCGCTCCTGCTGTCTCTAGAGAGTTGAAAACAGCAGGTCTGGGACAAGGTTGCACATCCGGTGAACAGGTCAGGGTTCCATAGCCGCAGGCAGAACAGTTGAAACTGGAGCCACAGCATGAGCAGGTGGACTGGGGACAGCAATGAGTCATCAGGCCAGGTAGTCCTAAGGCATGGTCCTGGGGCTCAGATCCTCAGAGAGAGAGAGAGAAAGAAAGAGAGAATTAGAGAGAGCATACTTAAATTCACACAGGACACCGGATAAGACAGGAGAAATTCTCCAGATATAACACACAGACCCTAGCCCCCTGACACATAAACTACTGCAGCATAAATACTGGAGGCTGAGGCAGGAGGGGTCAGGAGACACTGTGGCCCCATCCGATGATGGCCCCATCCGATGATACCCCCGGACAGGGGGGATATAACCCCACCCACTTTGCCAAAGCACAGCCCCCACACCACTCGAGGGATGTCTTCAACCACCAACTTTCCATCCTGAGATGGATGCACCCCTAGACACAACTCCTGCAGCTCTGTCGCACGCTGGGTATGTACATAGTCAATGGTAGGCTTTAAGGGGACTACTATGGTAGGTACAGCTATAGCTCATCTCCTGGCAGCAGTACTGTAGACTACTTTGTCACTGACCTCAACCCAGAGTCTCTTCGAGTGTTCACGGTCAGTTCACTGACACCCCAATCAGATCACAGCAAATCACACTCTTTGTGAACAGAGCTGTGCTCAATCATGAGGCATCAAAGCCAAAGGAACTGAATAATATTAAGAAATGCTATAGATGAAAGTTAAATGGTGTGGAAATCTACCAAAAACATTTAGGAGGCAACAAATTCAATCCCTTCTAGACAATTTCCTGGACAAAATGTTTCACTGTAATAGTGAACCTGGCATTATAAAACCTAAACAGCATATTTTACCTCTCAGATTCCCTTTCAAATCAAAACAATTCAAGCAGACAACCTAAGAAAATGAACAACAATGATGTATGGTTTGATGAAGAATGCAAAAACCTAAGAAAGAAATTGAGAAACCTGTCCAACCCAAAAAAAACTATCCAACCCAGAAAACCTGAGCCTACGGCTTCACTATGGCGAATCACTAAAACATTACAGAAATACACCACGGAAAAAGAAGGAACAGCACGTCAGAAATCAGCTCAATGTAATTGAAGAATCCATAGAATCTAACCACTTCTGGGAAAATTAGAAAACTCTAAACAAACAACAACACGAAGGGTTATCTTTCCAAAACAGAGATGTTTGGATAAACCACTTCTCCAATCTTTTTGGCCCTATAACAAAGAACAAACAGCAAAAATATATACATGATCAAATACAAATAGAACCAACTATTAAAGACCAGAACCCACTGGATTATCCAATTGGTTATCACTGCATTGTCGGAACTAGAAGCACAAGCATTTCGCTACACTCGCATTAACATCTGCTAACCATGTGTATGTGACAAATACATTTTGATTTGATTTGACATTGAATGAACTACAGGACAAAATACAAACCCTCCAATCCAAAAAGGCCTGTGGTGTTGATGGTATCCTCAATTAAATGTTAAAATATACAGACCACATTTCCATTTGGCTATACTTAAACTCTTCAACATCATCCTCAGCTCTTGTATCTTCCCCAATATTTGGAACCAAGGACTGATCACCCCAATCCATAATAGTGGAGACAAATTTGACCCCAATAACTACCGTGAGATATGCGCCAACAGCAACCTTGGGATAATCCTCTGCATTATCATTAACAGCAGACTTGTACATTTCCTTAACATAAACAATGTACTGAACAAATGTCAAATTGGCTTTTTACCAAATTTCCATACCACAGACCATGTATTCACCCTGCAAACCTTAATTGACAAACAAACCAAAACAAAGGCAAAGTCTTCTCATGCTTTCTTGATTTCAAAAAAGCGACTCAATTTGGCACGAGGGCCTGCAAATCCAACCAGTGAAGAACAAACACCATTGTTAATGCAATCTATATTTATGTTGATTTATTTTCCCTTTCGTATTTTAATTAACTATTTACACATCATTACTGTATATAGACATAATATGACATCTGGAATGTTTTTATTATTTTGGAACTTTTGTGTAACAGAGGGACAGACAGACAGACAGACGGACAGACAGGCGGACGGACGGACAGACGGACAGACGGACGGACGGATGGAGCGAGGGAGGGAGGGAGGGAGGGACGGACAGACAGACGGAGAGAGAGAAATGGAGAGGAAATGTGTGTAAAACAGTCAGAGGGGACGGGGAGGGAGGGAAAAAGGGCTTCTGGAGAAATAAGTTCTGTTCATTTCACAGTCAACTGGAGCCTATTATTTGACACAACACCAATGGAACTTGTATCACACTCTCTCTCTCTCTTTCAGAGAAACAGCCTTTCTCCCTACAGGAGGTATTTGGTACTACACGTCTCATCGTTGGCTCCTTCCTTCCATAATTGCTAATTATTTCCTTCCTAACAGCCCCCTGCTGTGAGGAGAATTCCCTTCCATAACCACCACAGACAACAGAGTCCTCTAAATCCATCATTAACCGCCTATCATGGCTCATTCTTTCTCTCCAATTCAGTCATTTATTTTCTTCTTTTAGGTGGTGAATATCAAAAAGAAACTGAAGAAAAAGAAATATGTGAATTCAGGAACGGTGAGCCTTTCCACCTCTCTTCCTGTCTCCTCCCCACTCTTCTTGTCTCCTCCCCCTTTACCCCACTCTTCCTGTCTCCTCCCCTCTCTTCTTGTCTCCTCCCCCTTTCCCCCACTCTTCCTGTCTCCTCCTCTCTCTTCCTGTCTCCTCCCTACTTTTCCTGTCTCCTCCCCTCTCTTCTTGTCTCCTCCCCTCTCTTCCTGTCTCCTCCCCTCTCTTCTTGTCTCTTCCCCTCTCTTCTTGTCTCCTCCCCCTTTCCCCCTCTCGTCCTGTCTCCTCTCCTCTCTTCTTGTCTCCTCGCCTCTCTTCTTGTCTCCTCCCCCTTTCCGCCTCTCTTCCTGTCTCCTCCCCTCTCTTCTTGTCTCCTCCCCTCTCTTCTTGTCTCCTCCCCCTTTCCCCCTCTCTTCCTGTCTCCTCCCCTCTCTTCTTGTCTCCTCCCCTTTCTTCTTGTCTCCTCCCCCTTTCCCCCTCTCTTCCTGTCTCCTCCCCTCTCTTCCTTTCCTCTGTTCTTCTTCTTCTCCTTCCGTTAATTATGATAATAATGAAAGCTTTCTTAGATGGTTTTCTTCTCTAGTCTCTGTTGAAATTAGCAGGAATATCAAACACAGGCAAGTTTGTCTCATTAACTGGTATATCTTCTCTCTCTCTCTCTCTCTCTCTGTCTCTCTCTCCTTCCTGTTAATTAAAACTGTAGAAAGAGAAAGGAAAGGAAAACTTTTCTCTGTTCGCTGCATCTGTCCATAGACATTAGACAATAGTTGCCAGCTCTGTCAGAGAAACACACAGAGCAGAGCCCTGAGTTCTAAGAGCCAGCTAGCGTGATGACAGATGGAGGGAGGTAGTCGAGGGCGGAGGAGGAAAGGGGGTAGAGTGAAGGAATTCAGAGGATGTAAAGAAAATAAAACTTAGTTAGAGCAGTGATTGAACGAGAGAGGTGTTCTTGAACAAAGAGAGCAGCAGAGAATCGTGGGAGGAAGGAGCGAAAGAGAGGAAGGAAAGAAGGAAGGAAGGAAGGATATGAAAGTCTCCTCACACTCCAGGAGAGGTCAGAGTGTGGGAGTAGTGTAGCAGCTATGTGATGTCGGCTCGCTACCGTGACTGATTACAGGCGCCAGCTCCCATGTTCCCATCCGCTCTGTGTCTTTCTCTCTCTCTCTCCTTACTCTATCCCTTTTTCATAATCTCTCTCTCTCCTCTCTCTATCCCTTTTTCATAATCTCTCTCTCTCCTCTCTCTATCCTTTTTTCATAATCTCTCTCTCTCCTCTCTCTATCCCTTTTTCATAATCTCTCTCTCTCCTTACTCTATCCCTTTTTCATAATCTCTCTCTCCTTACTCTATCCCTTTTTCATAATCTCTCTCTCTCCTTACTCTATCCCTTTTTCATAATCTCTCTCTCTCCTCTCTCTATCCCTTTTTCATAATCTCTCTCTCTCCTTACTCTATCCCTTTTTCATAATCTCTCTCTCTCCTCTCTCTATCCCTTTTTCATAATCTCTCTCTCTCCTCTCTCTATCCCTTTTTCATAATCTCTCTCTCTCCTCTCTCTATCCCTTTTTCATAATCTCTCTCTCTCCTTACTCTATCCCTTTTTCATAATCTCTCTCTCTCCTCTCTCTATCCCTTTTCATAATCTCTCTCCTCTCTCTATCCCTTTTTCATAATCTCTCTCTCTCCTCTCTCTATCCCTTTTTCATAATCTCTCTCTCTCCTTACTCTATCCCTTTTTCATAATCTCTCTCTCTCTCTCTCTATCCCTTTTTCATAATCTCTCTCTCTCCTCTCTCTATCCCTTTTTCATAATCTCTCTCTCTCCTCTCTCTATCCCTTTTTCATAATCTCTCTCTCCTTACTCTATCCCTTTTTCATAATCTCTCTCTCTCCTCTCTCTATCCCTTTTTCATAATCTCTCTCTCTCCTCTCTCTATCCCTTTTTCATAATCTCTCTCTCTCCTCTCTCTATCCCTTTTTCATAATCTCTCTCTCTCCTTACTCTATCCCTTTTTCATAATCTCTCTCTCTCCTCTCTCTATCCCTTTTTCATAATCACTCTCTCTCCTTACTCTATCCCTTTTTCATAATCTCTCTCTCTCCTCTCTCTATCCCTTTTCCTAATCTCTCTCTCTCCTCTCTCTATCCCTTTTCATAATCTCTCTCTCTCCTCTCTCTATCCCTTTTTCATAATCTCTCTCTCTCCTCTCTCTATCCCTTTTTCATAATCTCTCTCTCCTCTCTCTATCCCTTTTTCATAATCTCTCTCTCTCCTTACTCTATCCCTTTTTCATAATCTCTCTCTCAACTCACTCTATCCCTTTTTCATAATCTCTCTCTCTCCTTACTCTATCCCTTTTTCATAATCTCTCTCTATCCCTTTTTCATAATCTCTCTCTCTCCTCTCTCTATCCCTTTTTCATAATCTCTCTCTCTCCTCTCTCTATCCCTTTTTCATAATCTCTCTCTCTCCTTACTCTATCCCTTTTTCATAATCTCTCTCTCTCCTTACTCTATCCCTTTTTCATAATCTCTCTCTCTCCTTACTCTATCCCTTTTTCATAATCTCTCTCTCTCCTCTCTCTATCCCTTTTTCATAATCTCTCTCTCCTCTCTCTATCCCTTTTTCATAATCTCTCTCTCTCCTCTCTCTATCCCTTTTTCATAATCTCTCTCTCTCCTTACTCTATCCCTTTTTCATAATCTCTCTCTCTCCTCTCTCTATCCCTTTTTCATAATCTCTCTCTCTCCTTACTCTATCCCTTTTTCATAATCTCTCTCTCTCCTCTCTCTATCCCTTTTTCCTAATCTCTCTCTCTCCTCTCTCTATCCCTTTTTCATAATCTCTCTCTCTCCTCTCTCTATCCCTTTTTCATAATCTCTCTCTCTCTCTCTCTCTCTATCCCTTTTTCATAATCTCTCTCTCTCTCTCTCTATCCCTTTTTCATAATCTCTCTCTCTCCTTACTCTATCCCTTTTTCATAATCTCTCTCTCAACTCACTCTATCCCTTTTTCATAATCTCTCTCTCTCCTTACTCTATCCCTTTTTCATAATCTCTCTCTATCCCTTTTTCATAATCTCTCTCTCTCCTCTCTCTATCCCTTTTTCATAATCTCTCTCTCCTCTCTCTATCCCTTTTTCATAATCTCTCTCTCTCCTTACTCTATCCCTTTTTCATAATCTCTCTCTCTCCTTACTCTATCCCTTTTTCATAATCTCTCTCTCCTTACTCTATCCCTTTTCATAATCTCTCTCTCTCCTTACTCTATCCCTTTTTCATAATCTCTCTCTCTCCTCTCTCTATCCCTTTTTCATAATCTCTCTCTCTCCTCTCTCTATCCCTTTTTCATAATCTCTCTCTCCTCTCTCTATCCCTTTTTCATAATCTCTCTCTCTCCTCTCTCTATCCCTTTTTCATAATCTCTCTCTCTCCTTACTCTATCCCTTTTTCATAATCTCTCTCTCTCCTCACTCTATCCCTTTTTCATAATCTCTCTCTCTCTCTCTCTATCCCTTTTTCATAATCTCTCTCTCTCTCTCTATCCCTTTTTCATAATCTCTCTCTCCTTACTCTATCCCTTTTTCATAATCTCTCTCTCTCCTCTCTCTATCCCTTTTTCATAATCTCTCTCTCTCCTTACTCTATCCCTTTTTCATAATCTCTCTCTATCCCTTTTTCATAATCTCTCTCTCTCCTCTCTCTATCCCTTTTTCATAATCTCTCTCTCTCCTCTCTCTATCCCTTTTTCATAATCTCTCTCTCTCCTTACTCTATCCCTTTTTCATAATCTCTCTCTCTCCTTACTCTATCCCTTTTTCATAATCTCTCTCTCTCCTTACTCTATCCCTTTTTCATAATCTCTCTCTCTCCTCTCTCTATCCCTTTTTCATAATCTCTCTCTCTCCTCTCTCTATCCCTTTTTCATAATCTCTCTCTCCTCTCTCTATCCCTTTTTCATAATCTCTCTCTCTCCTTACTCTATCCCTTTTTCATAATCTCTCTCTCTCCTCTCTCTATCCCTTTTCCCTAATCTCTTTCTCCCTCTTTCTCAAACGCTCTATCTCATCCTCTCTCTATCCCTTTTCCCTAATCTCTTTCTCCCTCTTTCTCAAACGCTCTATCTCATCCTCTCTCTATCCCTTTTCCCTAATCTCTTTCTCCCTCTTTCTCAAACGCTCTATCTCATCCTCTCTCTATCCCTTTTCCCTAATCTCTTTCTCCCTCTTTCTCAAACGCTCTATCTCATCCTCTCTCTATCCCTTTTCCCTAATCTCTTTCTCCCTCTTTCTCAATCTTTCTCTCTTACCTTCTCTCTCCCATAAACCCAAACGGAGCTGTAGAAATGCATCTCATCTGTTCTCTCGCTTAGACTTGTCTCTCTCTCTCTCTCTCTCGTCTGTCGTAATGAACTCATCAGTCGTGTCAGTGATGACAGTAGCTAGCTTGCGCAAAGGCCCACGTCTTGTTTCAGGACGAGGAGTATGATGTGATTAGCCGGTTGGATAGCATAGCTGTCTGAGTGAACATTCTGCCTGCCTGCCTGCGTGCGTGCGCGCGTGCGCGTGTGCGTGT
The DNA here is from genome assembly GCF_034236695.1 of Oncorhynchus nerka. Taxonomy (NCBI): domain Eukaryota; kingdom Metazoa; phylum Chordata; class Actinopteri; order Salmoniformes; family Salmonidae; genus Oncorhynchus; species Oncorhynchus nerka. The sequence goes on from NC_088410.1 coordinate 91,949,184, forward strand.
GTGTGTGTGTGTGTGCGTGCGTGCGTGTGTGTGTGTGTGTAGACCTGGATGTGAATGGATACTGAAGTCTTGTGTTTTCTCTCCCAGGTGACCCTCCTCTCCTTCTCTGTGGAATCAGAGTGCACATTCCTGGACTTCATCAAGGGAGGGTGAGTGGGAGGAGAGGGGAATACACTGTGTGTGTGTGCGTGTGTGTGTGTGTTCCCCTCTGCTCCCATCGAACATCTTACAGCATCTTACATCTCACAACATTTTACAGCATCTTACAGCATCTTACATTTCACAGCATCTTACAGCATCTTACATCTCACAGCATCTTACATCTCACAGCATCTTATGTCTCACACAGCATCTTATGTCTCATACAGCATCTTATGTCTCACAGCATCTCACAGCATCTTACAGCATCTTACATCTCACAGCATCTTACATCTCACAGCATCTTACAGCATCTTACATCTCACAGCATCTTATGTCTCACACAGCATCTCATGTCTCACAGCATCTCACATCACAGCCTGGCATAAGTCTATATCTACACAGCCTGGAATAAAGTCTATATCTACACAGCCTGGCATAAGTCTATATCTACACAGCCTGGAATAAAGTCTATATCTACACAGCCTGGCATAAGTCTATATCTACACAGCCTGGCATAAGTCTATATCTACACAGCCTGGCATAAAGTCTATATCTACACAGCCTGGCATAAGTCTATATCTACACAGCCTGGCATAAGTCTATATCTACACAGCCTGGCATAAGTCTATATCTACACAGCCTGGCATAAGTCTATATCTACACAGCCTGGCATAAGTCTATATCTACACAGCCTGGCATAAGTCTATATCTACACAGCCTGGCATAAGTCTATATCTACACAGCCTAATATATAAACAACAGATGGATACACACTCATCTTAATGTTGCACTACTTTGGAGGTGTTGAGATTGACAGACTTGGCCATGGTTTTGGGTCGCAGACAGAGAGACACAGACAGAGAGATACAGACAGAGAGACACAGACAGAGAGATAGAGACAGAGAGACACAGACAGAGAGATGATATTTCAGAGGTTTCAGGGATTTTCAGATGCAGCAGATTTGACAGAGTTGACAAGTATGACAGATCTCACTGACACCCTTCAGCTTTGGTGTGTTGACAGTCAGTAGCCCTTCAGCGTTGGTGTGTTGACGGTCAGTAGCCCTTCAGCTTTAGTGTGTTGACAGTCGTTAGCCCTTCAGCTTTCGTGTGTTGACAGTCAGTAGCCCTTCAGCTTTGATGTGTTGACAGTCAGTAGCCCTTCAGCGTTGGTGTGTTGACGGTAAGTAGACCTTAAGCTTTGATGTGTTGACAGTCAGTATCCCTTCAGCTTTGGTGTGTTGACAGTCAGTAGCCCTTCAGCTTTAGTATGTTGACAGTCAGTAGCCCTTCAGCGTTGGTGTGTTGACAGTCAGTAGCCCTTCAGCTTTAGTATGTTGACAGTCAGTAGCTCTTCAGCTTTGATGTGTTGACAGTCAGTATCCCTTCAGCTTTGGTGTGTTGACAGTCAGTAGCCCTTCAGCTTTAGTATGTTGACAGTCAGTAGCCCTTCAGCGTTGGTGTGTTGACAGTCAGTAGCCCTTCAGCTTTAGTATGTTGACAGTCAGTAGCTCTTCAGCTTTAGTGTGTTGACAGTCAGTAGCCCTTCAGCTTTAGTGTGTTGACAGTCAGTAGCCCTTCAGCGTTGGTGTGTTGACGGTCAGTAGCCCTTCAGCTTTAGTGTGTTGACAGTCAGTAGCCCTTCAGCGTTGGTGTGTTGACAGTCAGTAGCCCTTCAGCGTTGGTGTGTTAACAGTCAGTAGCCCTTCAGCTTTAGTATGTTGACAGTCAGTAGCCCTTCAGCTTTAGTGTGTTGACAGTTAGTAGCCCTTCAGCTTTGGTGTGTTGATGGTCAGTAGCCCTTCAGCTTTAGTGTGTTGACAGTCAGTAGCCCTTCAGCTTTGGTGTGTTGAAAGTCAGTAGCCCTTCAGCTTTA
>NC_088410.1:91956200-91971200 GCF_034236695.1 Oncorhynchus nerka
GGGAGGGACATACATAGGGGAGGAACCAAAGGGAGGGACATACATAGGGAAGGAACCAAAGGGAGTGACATATATAGGGAAGGTAATCAGGGAAGTGATGGAGTCCAGGTGAGTCTGATGACACTCAAGTGCTCGTAACAACGGTGACAGGTGTACGCCCTAACGAGCAGCCTGGTGACCTAGAGGCCGGAGTGACTAGAGGCCGGAACCCCCTCCCCGGCGCGTTCAGCTCGAGCCGCAGGACGCCAACCAAAGGGACAATCCCATGGATCAGGAGCGGACCGGTCACCCTTGCTGATGCACGGGAACCTGACAGACCGGCTGAGCCTGGCGATCCAACTGAGGCATGAGAGCCTGACGAGTCGGTGGAAGCAGGGGAGTCTGGTGATCCAATGAAGGCATGAAAGCCCGACGAGCCGGGTGTAGCAGGGGAGGCTGGCGATCTGGCGGAGGCATGAGAGCCTGACGAACTGGCATGAGAGCCTGACGAACCATCATCCACCCATCCTCCACCCATCCTCCACCCATCCTCTACCCATCCTCCACCCATCCTTCACCCATCCTCCACCCATCCTCTACCCATCCTTCACCCATCCTCCACCCATCCTCCACCCATCCTCTACCCATCCTCCAACCATCCTCCACCCATCCTTCACCCATCCTCCACCCATCCTCTACCCATCCTTCACCCATCCTCCACCCATCCTCCACCCATCCTCTACCCATCCTTCACCCATCCTCCACCCATCCTCCACCCATCCTCCACCCATCCTTCACCCATCCTCCACCCATCCTCCACCCATCCTCTACCCATCCTTCACCCATCATCCACCCATCCTCTACCCATCCTCCACCCATCCTCTACCCATCCTCCACCCATCCTCTACCCATCCTCCACCCATCCTCTACCCATCCTCTACCCATCCTCTACCCATCCTTCACCCATCCTCCACCCATCCTCCACCCATCCTCTACCCATCCTCTACCCATCCTCCACCCATCCTCCACCATCCTCCACCCATCCTCTACCCATCCTCCACCCATCCTCTACCAATCCTCTACCCATCCTCTACCCATCCTCTACCCATCCTTCACCCATCCTCCACCCATCCTCTACCCATCCTCTACCCATCCTCCACCCATCCTCTACCCATCCTCTACCCATCCTTCACCCATCATCCACCCATCCTTCACCCATCCTCTACCCATCCTCTACCCATCCTTCACCCATCCTCTACCCATCCTCTACCCATCCTTCACCCATCCTCTACCCATCCTCTACCCATCCTCTACCCATCCTCTACCCATCCTTCACCCATCCTCCACCCATCCTCTACCCATCCTCTACCCATCCTCTACCCATCCTCCACCCATCCTCTACCTATCCTCCACCTATCCGTCTCTTATTGGTGTCTTTCTATCTCAATAAAGATACAATACTCCCAAAATAAACTATTATTGTGAAAATGCAAGTGTGTAAGCACCTGAGCCTGCAAATGGCTAGTGGTGTGAGTGTGTGTATAATCAAATCAAATTCTATTCGTCGCAGACACATACTTAGCAGATGTTATTGCGGGTGTAGCGAAATGCTTGTGTTCCTACAGTAGCTCCAACAGTGCAGTAGTATCTAACAGTACACAACAAAACACACACATCTAAAGTAAAATAATGTAATTAAGAAATATACAAATATTAGCATGAACAATGGCATTGTCTAAAATACAGTAGAATAGAATACAGTATATATATATATATATGAGATGAGTAAAGCAGTATGTAAACACTATGAAAGTGACTCGTGTTCCATGATTAAAGTGGCCAGTGTTTCCAAGTCTTATGTAAATAGGGCAGCAGCCTCTAAGGTGCAGGGTTGAGTAACCAGGTGGAAGTGGGTTTGTGATGGATGGCTGTTTAACAGTCTGATGGCCTTGAGATAGAAGCTGTTCTTCAGTCTCTCGGTCCCAGCTTTGATGCACCTGTACTGACCTCACCTTCTGGATGGTAGCAGGGTAAACAGGCAGTGGCTCGGGTGGTTGAGGTCTTTGATGATCTGGAGAGCTCTGCGGTTGTGGGCAGCGCAGTTGCCGGCGGTGATACAGTCCGACAGGATGCTCTCAATGGTGCATCTGTAGAATGTCTTCAGCCTCCTGAGGTTGAAGAGGTGCTGTTGCGCCTTCTTCACCACATTGTTTGTGTGGGTGGACCATTTCAGATCATCAGTAACTTGAAGCTTTTCACCTTCTCCCCTGTCTATAGTGCTCCAGCAGTCTAATTGGATTAGGATTCTGTTTCTCTATAGTGCTCCAGCAGTCTAATTGGATTAGGATTCTGTTTCTCTAAATGCTCCAGCAGTCTAATTGGATTAGGATTCTGTTTCTCTAAATGCTCCAGCAGTCTAATTGGTTTAGGATTCTGTTTCTCTAAATGCTCCAGCAGTCTAATTGGGTTAGGATTCTGTTTCTCTATAGTGCTCCAGCAGTCTAATTGGGTTAGGATTCTGTTTCTCTAAATGCTCCAGCAGTCTAATTGGATTAGGATTCTGTTTCTCTATAGTGCTCCAGCAGTCTAATTGGGTTAGGATTCTGTTTCTCTATAGTGCTCCAGCAGTCTAATTGGATTAGGATTCTGTTTCTCTAAATGCTCCAGCAGTCTAATTGGATTAGGATTCTGTTTCTCTAAATGCTCCAGCAGTCTAATTGGGTTAGGATTCTGTTTCTCTAAATGCTCCAGCAGTCTAATTGGGTTAGGATTCTGTTTCTCTATAGTGCTCCAGCAGTCTAATTGGGTTAGGATTCTGTTTCTCTAAATGCTCCAGCAGTCTAATTGGATTAGGATTCTGTTTCTCTAAATGCTCCAGCAGTCTAATTGGATTAGGATTCTGTTTCTCTAAATGCTCCAGCAGTCTAATTGGATTAGGATTCTGTTTCTCTAAATGCTCCAGCAGTCTAATTGGGTTAGGATTCTGTTTCTCTAAATGCTCCAGCAGTCTAATTGGGTTAGGATTCTGTTTCTCTATAGTGCTCCAGCAGTCTAATTGGGTTAGGATTCTGTTTCTCTAAATGCTCCAGCAGTCTAATTGGATTAGGATTCTGTTTCTCTAAATGCTCCAGCAGTCTAATTGGTTAGGATTCTGTTTCTCTAAATGCTCCAGTAGTCTAATTGGTTAGGATTCTGTTTCTCTAAATGCTCCAGCAGTCTAATTGGGTTAGGATTCTGTTTCTCTAAATGCTCCAGCAGTCTAATTGGTTAGGATTCTGTTTCTCTAAATGCTCCAGCAGTCTAATTGGGTTAGGATTCTGTTTCTCTAAATGCTCCAGCAGTCTAATTGGGTTAGGATTCTGTTTCTCTAAATGCTCCAGCAGTCTAATTGGATTAGGATTCTGTTTCTCTATATGCTCCAGCAGTCTAATTGGGTTAGGATTCTGTTTCTCTAAATGCTCCAGCAGTCTAATTGGGTTAGGATTCTGTTTCTCTAAATGCTCCAGCAGTCTAATTGGATTAGGATTCTGTTTCTCTATATGCTCCAGCAGTCTAATTGGGTTAGGATTCTGTTTCTCTAAATGCTCCAGCAGTCTAATTGGGTTAGGATTCTGTTTCTCTAAATGCTCCAGCAGTCTAATTGGATTAGGATTCTGTTTCTCTATATGCTCCAGCAGTCTAATTGGGTTAGGATTCTGTTTCTCTATAGTGCTCCAGCAGTCTAATTGGATTAGGATTCTGTTTCTCTAAATGCTCCAGCAGTCTAATTGGTCTAATTGGATTAGGATTCTGTTTCTCTAAATGCTCCAGCAGTCTAATTGGATTAGGATTCTGTTTCTCTAAATGCTCCAGCAGTCTAATTGGGTTAGGATTCTGTTTCTCTATAGTGCTCCAGCAGTCTAATTGGATTAGGATTCTGTTTCTCTAAATGCTCCAGGAGTCTAATTGGATTAGGATTCTGTTTCCCTATATGCTCCAGCAGTCTAATTGGGTTAGGATTCTGTTTCTCTAAATGCTCCAGCAGTCTAATTGGATTAGGATTCTGTTTCTCTAAATGCTCCAGCAGTCTAATTGGATTAGGATTCTGTTTCTCTATATGCTCCAGCAGTCTAATTGGGTTAGGATTCTGTTTCTCTAAATGCTCCAGCAGTCTAATTGGATTAGGATTCTGTTTCTCTATATGCTCCAGCAGTCTAATTGGGTTAGGATTCTGTTTCTCTAAATGCTCCAGCAGTCTAATTGGGTTAGGATTCTGTTTCTCTATAGTGCTCCAGCAGTCTAATTGGGTTAGGATTCTGTTTCTCTATAGTGCTCCAGCAGTCTAATTGGGTTAGGATTCTGTTTCTCTAAATGCTCCAGCAGTCTAATTGGGTTAGGATTCTGTTTCTCTAAATGCTCCAGCAGTCTAATTGGATTAGGATTCTGTTTCTCTATATGCTCCAGCAGTCTAATTGGGTTAGGATTCTGTTTCTCTATAGTGCTCCAGCAGTCTAATTGGATTAGGATTCTGTTTCTCTAAATGCTCCAGCAGTCTAATTGGATTAGGATTCTGTTTCTCTAAATGCTCCAGCAGTCTAATTGGATTAGGATTATGTTTCTCTAAATGCTCCAGCAGTCTAATTGGATTAGGATTATGTTTCTCTAAATGCTCCAGCAGTCTAATTGGGTTAGGATTCTGTTTCTCTATAGTGCTCCAGCAGTCTAATTGGATTAGGATTCTGTTTCTCTAAATGCTCCAGCAGTCTAATTGGATTAGGATTCTGTTTCTCTATATGCTCCAGCAGTCTAATTGGGTTAGGATTCTGTTTCTCTAAATGCTCCAGCAGTCTAATTGGTTAGGATTCTGTTTTTCTAAATGCTCCAGCAGTCTAATTGGATTAGGATTCTGTTTCTCTATATGCTCCAGCAGTCTAATTGGGTTAGGATTCTGTTTCTCTAAATGCTCCAGCAGTCTAATTGGATTAGGATTCTGTTTCTCTATATGCTCCAGCAGTCTAATTGGGTTAGGATTCTGTTTCTCTAAATGCTCCAGCAGTCTAATTGGGTTAGGATTCTGTTTCTCTATAGTGCTCCAGCAGTCTAATTGGGTTAGGATTCTGTTTCTCTATAGTGCTCCAGCAGTCTAATTGGGTTAGGATTCTGTTTCTCTAAATGCTCCAGCAGTCTAATTGGGTTAGGATTCTGTTTCTCTATAGTGCTCCAGCAGTCTAATTGGATTAGGATTCTGTTTCTCTATAGTGCTCCAGCAGTCTAATTGGGTTAGGATTCTGTTTCTCTATAGTGCTCCAGCAGTCTAATTGGATTAGGATTCTGTTTCTCTATATGCTCCAGCAGTCTAATTGGGTTAGTATTCTGTTTCTCTAAATGCTCCAGCAGTCTAATTGGTTAGGATTCTGTTTCTCTAAATGCTCCAGCAGTCTAATTGGATTAGGATTCTGTTTCTCTATAGTGCTCCAGCAGTCTAATTGGGTTAGGATTCTGTTTCTCTATAGTGCTCCAGCAGTCTAATTGGATTAGGATTCTGTTTCTCTAAATGCTCCAGCAGTCTAATTGGATTAGGATTCTGTTTCTCTATAGTGCTCCAGCAGTCTAATTGGGTTAGGATTCTGTTTCTCTAAATGCTCCAGCAGTCTAATTGGATTAGGATTCTGTTTCTCTATAGTGCTCCAGCAGTCTAATTGGATTAGGATTCTGTTTCTCTATAGTGCTCCAGCAGTCTAATTGGGTTAGGATTCTGTTTCTCTAAATGCTCCAGCAGTCTAATTGGGTTAGGATTCTGCTTCTCTAAATGCTCCAGCAGTCTAATTGGGTTAGGATTCTGTTTCTCTATAGTGCTCCAACAGTCTAATTGGGTTAGGATTCTGTTTCTCTAAATGCTCCAGCAGTCTAATTGGATTAGGATTCTGTTTCTCTAAATGCTCCAGCAGTCTAATTGGGTTAGGATTCTGTTTCTCTAAATGCTCCAGCAGTCTAATTGGGTTAGGATTCTGTTTCTCTAAATGCTCCAGCAGTCTAATTGGATTAGGATTCTGTTCTGTCTAATTGCTTGTTATCCACCGCTGGACCCCTGTACCTCCCCCACCCTCTCACCCCTCTCCCCCCTTCACCTCATCCCCCTTGCCTCCCCCACCCTCTGAACCCTCTCCCCCTTCGCCTCACCCCCTTGCCTCCCCCACCCTCTCACCCCTCTCCCCTCTTCGCCTCACCCCCTTGTCTCCCCCACCCTCTCACCCCTCTCCCCCTTCGCCTCACCCCCTTGCCTCCCTCTTCCTCTTCCCCTTCTCCCCCTTCACCTAATGTGTGTGTGTGTGTGTGCGTGTGTGTGTGTGCGTTTGTGCATGCGTGCGTGCGTGCGTGCGTGTGTGTGTGTGTCTAGAAGATCTTGAGTGTTCTGTGTATCTTAATGTGTAGGTGTGTAATGGAGTTTGACTTGTTGTTGTAACATTCACTCTCCATCCCCAATTCAGGACCCAAATCAATTTCACTGTGGCCATTGATTTCACCGCGTCTAATGGTGAGTGATTATAAAACCTGTGTACATGTGAGGGCCAGAAGGAATGGTGATGCTCTTACAGAGAGCGAGAGAGAGAGAGAGAGAGAGAGAGAGAGAGAGAGAGAGACAGAGAGAGAGAGCGAGAGAGAGAGAGACAGAGAGAGAGAGAGAGAGACAGAGAGAGAGACAGAGAGAGAGAGAGAGAGAGACAGAGAGAGAGAGAGAGAGAGCGAGAGAGAGAGAGACAGAGAGAGAGAGAGAGAGAGAGACAGAGAGAGGGACAGAGAGAGAGAGAGAGAGACAGAGAGAGAGAGAGAGAGAGAGACAGAGAGAGAGAGAGAGAGAGAGAGAGACAGAGAGAGAGAGAGAGAGAGAGAGAGAGAGAGAGAGAGAGAGAGAGACAGAGAGAGAGAGAGAGAGAGAGAGAGAGAGAGAGAGAGAGAGAGAGAGAGAGAGAGAGAGACAGAGGGAGAGAGAGAGAGAGAGAGAGAGAGAGAGAGAGAGAGAGAGAGAGAGAGGGACAGAGAGAGGGACAGAGAGAGAGAGAGAGAGAGAGACAGAGAGAGAGAGAGACAGAGACAGAGAGAGAGAGAGACAGAGACAGAGAGAGAGAGAGAGAGAGAGAGAGAGAGAGAGAGAGAGAGAGAGAGAGAGAGACAGAGAGAGAGAGAGAGAGGGAGAGAGAGAGAGAGATACACACTCAAAACCTGTGAGAGTCTCCTTCTGGCCCATGGTCAATACCACCATGCTGTGCCCCCAAATGGTAGTGTCAGAGCCCAGATGGCGCCCCATTCATCTATCTCTCTGGTCAAAAGTAGTTCACTATGAAGGGAATATGGTGCCATTTGGAATCCAGAACCAAGATGGCAGACATCAGGACTTCCCACAGGCTAAAAGCCCACACTTAATTCTAATCACTCCACTTAATGTAGTTAGTTTATTCTTAGAGCCTCTAGAAGTGTATTTCTGTTTCCTACCATTCCATTGTGTGATGGGGTTGGTGAGAGCAGGCAATAGTTCATCTCTGAGGGGTTGAAGAGTAGCAGAGTTCTGAATCGTTGTTGTTTTGAGCTGCGTTATGGTTAGGGGTTAGGGGTTAGGGGTTAGGGTTGAACTGGGATGTGGACATGAAGTTAAGGTTAGTTGAAGCTAAATTCCAGACCCCCTTCCTCACCAATGGACAACGTGATCATATATTGACCTCTGCCCTTTGCGCCCTCCCTAGGTAACCCATCCCAGTCCACCTCTCTCCACTACATGAACCCGTACCAGATGAATGCCTACGCCATGGCCCTGAAGGCTGTAGGGGAGATCATCCAGGACTATGACAGTGATAAGATGTTCCCTGCTCTGGGGTTCGGAGCCAAGCTGCCCCCTGATGGACAGGTCTCACACGAGTTCCCTCTGGTGAGTCAAACACAGAGCTCTTTCTGGTCGCTTGGCACTGAACTGAAATGGACTTAACTGGACCGAACTGAACTGAACTGAATTTAACTGGATTGAACTGGACTGAACTGAAATAGACTGGACTGGACTGAAATAGACTGAACTGGACTGGACTAAATTGAAATGGACTGAACTAAACTGGACTAAACTGAAATAGACTGAACTTGACTGAACTGAAATAGACTTAACTGGACCGAACTGAACTGAACTGAACTGAACTGGATTGAACTGGACTGAACTGAAATAGACTGGACCGGACTAAACTGGACTAAACTGAAATGGACCGGACTGAACTGGACTAAATTGAAATGGACTGAACTGGACCGAACTGAACTGAACTGAACTGGATTGAACTGGACTGAACTGAAATAGACTGGACCGGACTAAACTGGACTAAACTGAAATGGACCGGACTAAACTGGACTAAATTGAAATGGACTGAACTGGACTGGACTAAACTGAAATGGACTTTAATAAATGGATCACTAGTCACTTTAAATAATGCCCCTTTAATAATGTTTACATATCTTACATTACTCATCTCATATGTATATACTGTATTTTATACCATCTATTGCATCTTGCCTATATCGCTCATCCATATATTTATATGTACATATTCGTACTCCATCCCTTTAGATTTGTGTGTATTAGGTAGTTGTTATGGAATTGTTAGATTACTTGTTAGATATTACTGCACTGTCGGAACTAGAAGCACAAGCATTTTGCTACACTCAAATTAACATCTGCTGACCATGTGTATGTGACCAATAACATCTGCTGACCATGTGTATGTGACCAATAACATCTGCTGACCATGTGTATGTGACCAATAACATCTGCTGACCATGTGTATGTGACCAATAACATCTACTGACCATGTGTATGTGACCAATAACATCTACTGACCATGTGTATGTGACCAATAACATCTGCTGACCATGTGTATGTGACCAATAACATCTACTAACCATGTGTATGTGACCAATAACATCTGCTAACCACGTGTATGTGACCAATAACATCTGCTGACCATGTGTATGTGACCAATAACATCTGCTGACCATGTGTATGTGACCAATAACATCTACTAACCATGTGTATGTGACCAATAACATCTGCTGACCATGTGTATGTGACCAATAACATCTGCTGACCATGTGTATGTGACCAATAACATCTACTGACCATGTGTATGTGACCAATAACATCTGCTGACCATGTGTATGTGACCAATAACATCTGCTGACCATGTTTATGTGACCAATAACATCTGCTGACCATGTGTATGTGACCAATAACATTTTATTTGATATGATCTTTACTTACCACATTCAGCTAATGATGTCCACTCCAGAAAGAAGATATTGATTGACTAAATACAAGAGATTAGACCATGTTGATTGTTTCTCCTCTCTAGAACGACAACATAGAGAGTGCCTACTGTAATGGTGTAGATTAGGGATGGGCAAAGTTGTTTTTATAAAAAAGAAATGTAGGAACTCAGTTGGGGTCTCAACTTACTGTTAAGAGTTCAAATACACCAGATGCCATTTCAAAATGTGGTTGTGCAGCAGCAGTTTTCCTCTTGATATGTAAGTCACTGGTAGTCACTCAATTAGCCCATGTCGGGTAAAATGTGTTAGATTGGTAAGTTAGTCCTAGCAGCCAGCTATCTAAACCTGTAGTAATCACGGTCAAATTACCTTCACTCTCACTCAGATATCATATTAAAAACTGCAAACATTTCTCCCCACTCTATGACAAAATGTGTAGAATTCAGTGGAGGCTCCTCGGCAGAGGTGCTAGCACTGCTAGCTAGCTAGCGCTGCATAAAATGTGGTGATTAGTTCACTCAAAGAGAGACAAAGACAATAGTTAAACAGTTTTGAACAAATTAATTTCTTCAAAAATGAAGGAGAAGCAAGAGAGATACTTATTCTGAACAAAAATATGAACGCAACAGGTAACAATTTTAAAGATTTTACTGAGTTTGTATTTGTATTTATTAAGGATCCCCATTAGCTGTTGCCAAGGCAGCAGCTACTCTTCCTGGGGTTTAGTAAGGATCCCCATTAGTTCCTGCCAAGGCAGCAGCTACTCTTCCTGGGGTTTATTATGGATCCCCATTAGTTCCTGCCAAGGCAGCAGCTACTCTTCCTGGGGTTTATTATGGATCCCCATTAGTTCCTGCCAAGGCAGCAGCTACTCTTCCTGGGGTTTATTATGGATCCCCATTAGTTCCTGCCAAGGCAGCAGCTACTCTTCCTGGGGTTTATTATGGATCCCCATTAGTTCCTGCCAAGGCAGCAGCTACTCTTCCTGGGGTTTAGTAGGGATCCCCATTAGTTCCTGCCAAGGCAGCAGCTACTCTTCCTGGGGTTTATTATGGATCCCCATTAGCTGTTGCCAAGTCAGCAGCTACTCTTCCTGGGGTTTAGTAGGGATCCCCATTAGTTCCTGCCAAGTCAGCAGCTACTCTTCCTGGGGTCCAAACACATTAAGGCACTTACATCACACATAAAACAAAAGATAAAACAGTAGATCATATAACATTATTACACCACTACACATCTACAGTACAAAATGTACCATACCACCATACTACATTATTTCAATGTACGTGTGTTTAGAGTGCTAGTGTTTGTGTGCGTATGCGCGTGTCTGTACCTGTGTGTGTCTCGTCACAGTCCCTGCTGTTCCATAAGGTGTATTTGTATCCGTTTTTAAATCTGATTCTACTGCTGCATCAGTTACCTGATGTGGAATAGTCATGGTACTGTGCACCTCCTATAGTCTGTCCTGGACTTGGGGACTGTGAAGAGACCTCTGGTGGCACCTCTTGTGGGGTATGCATGGGTGTCTGAGCTGTGTGTTAGTAGTTTAAACAGACAGCTCGGTGCATTCAGCTTGTCAACACTTTTTTACAAAAACAAGTAGCAATGAAGTCAACCTCTCCTCCACTTTGAGCTAAGAGAGATTGACATGAATATTATTAATATTAGCTCCCTGTGTACATTTGAGGTCCAGCCGTGCTGCCCTGTTCTGAGCCAATTATCATTTTCCTAAGTCCATTTTTGTGGCACCTGACCACACGACTGAACAGTAGTCAACCCACTGTTCCTAGGCCGTCATTGTAAATAAGTATTTGTTCTTAACTGACTTGCCTAGTTAAATAAAGGTTACATTAAAATTAAAACAATTGAAAAAATAAAAATCATCAGGCCCTAATCTATGGATTTCACATGACAGGGAATGCATTTTTAAAAATCCCAGATACCTTAAAATAAATGGGCCTCACAATAGGCTTCAGGATCTTATCACGGTATTTCTGTGCATTCAAATTGCCATCGATAAAATGCAATTGTATTGGTTGTCCATAGTTTATGCATGCCCATACCATAACCCCACCGCCACCATGGGGCACTCTGTTTACAATGTTGACATCAGCAAACCACTCGCCCACATGACACCATACACATGGTCTGCGGTTGTGAGACTGGATAGACGTACTGCCAAACTCTCTAAAACGATGTTGGAGGCGGCTTATGGTAGAGTAATTAAACTTCAATTATCTGGCAACAGCTCTGGTGGACATTCCTGCAGTCAGCTTGCCAATTGCACACTCCCTCAAAACTTGAGACGTCTGGAGCATTGTGTTGTGTGACAAAACTGCACATTTTAGCATGGCCTCTTATTGTCCCCAGCACAAGGTGCACCTGTGTAATGATCATGCCGTTTAATCAGCTTCTTGATATGCCACACCTATCAGACGGAGGGATTTTCTTTGCAAAGGACAAATGCTCACCAACAGGGATGTAAACAGAGAAATACATGTGCACATGGAACATTTCCGCTCATGCAACATGGGATAGACACTTTACATGTTGCGTTTATAATTTTGTTCTGTGTTGCTAGCCAGTTTAGCTAGCCAGTTTATCTCACTCACCCAGCTTAAACAGAGAGGGATGCTATGTTACCTAGCTGGCTATGGCTATCTTACAATGAAACTTTTTATATTTACAATGACAGCCTACCCCGGTAAAACCCAGACGACACTGGGCCAATTGTGCGCTGCCCTATGGGACTCCCAATCACGGCCAGATGTGATGCAGACTGGATTCGAACCAGGGACTGTAGTGACTCCTCCTGCACTGAGATGCAGTTCCTTAGACCGCTGCGCCACTCAGGAGCTTGTTGCACAGCAAGAGATGGAGAAAACCTACACCAGTCGAGTAATTCAGTTCAACAATAATCTTCATTTTAATTTGACGTCACAAACAACAAGAGGGCTTAATAGGAGTTCATTATTTCTGAACCAAGGCCCATATAAAATAACGTAATTGCTGAGGTAGGCTATGTGGCTTAACAGCATCTTTCACTAGAAAAGAAAATGGCCTAATAGAAGTGTGTTATTTTTTATTAGACTTACTTACAACTGCAACTGGCCAAGAATGTAGTATCCTACATAAAACAATCATTTAAAGAAAAAAAAGCGATGTCTGTGCCTGAATGTTTGTGTCGTGAGTCTCTGAATGTTTGTGTCGTGAGTCTCTGAATGTTTGTGTCGTGAGTCTCTGAATGTTTGTGTCGTGAGTCTCTGAATGTTTGTGTCGTGAGTCTCTGAATGTTTGTGTCGTGAGTCTCTGAATGTTTGTGTCGTGAGTCTCTGAATGTTTGTGTCGTGAGTCTCTGAATGTTTGTGTCGTGAGTCTCTGAATGTTTGTGTCGTGAGTCTCTGAATGTTTGTGTCGTGAGTCTCTGAATGTTTGTGTCGTGAGTCCCTGAATGTTTGTGTCGTGAGTCTCTGAATGTTTGTGTCGTGAGTCTCTGAATGTTTGTGTCGTGAGTCTCTGAATGTTTGTGTCGTGAGCCTGTTCCTCTAACAGAACAAACAGAAAATACTGCCAGCTTGAGACCTAAATATCCCTGGAGAAGCACTCACAATAATGATAGTATTTACTAAATACAGTCATATAAGGCCACTAAGTTACTCAATCAATAGGAGAGGTTGCACATCCCCTCAGACATGACCTTGTGGATGTCGGGTGAGACGGGTTTGATTTCAAGTCAATCGAGGCAGTCCTCTGACTTATGTGAAAGCCGGTTCCTAGTTTATAGAGGAAAATCAGGACTTGCACGTACGTGTAAGTCGATCCAAACACTGTTAGCACACAAAAAGCATGTTTCTTTACAGTGCTGTATACCTCTGAGCCACCCAACACACATACAAGGACTCGGCACTCCTGAGCAAATCTGTGATTTGGCTCGATGTCTGGTATTCAAACAGCTCAGTTTGAATTGCTGCATCAAACCACTCAAGCTTCCTAGTAAAGGCCGTAAGTTTTTCCACCATGTCCACAACTGTTTTCCTTCTTCCTTGTAACTGCATATTTAACCAGTTTAAGTGACAGAATATGCCAGCCCTAAAAAAGCTGTGTGTAGCTTGCAGCTAACTCTTCAATGCTTCTGCGTCGGGCCTCCGGGACTGGAAGGCCACTTTGAAGGTTCCATGCTCAGATTCATAATGCTTCTGCGTCGGGCCTCCGGGACAGGAAGGCCACTTTGAAGGTTCCATGCTCAGATTCATAATGCTTCTGCGCCGGGCCTCCGGGACAGGAAGGCCACTTTGAAGGTTCCATGCTCAGATTCATAATGCTTCTGCGTCGGGCCTCCGGGACAGGAAGGCCACTTTGAAGGTTCCATGCTCAGATTCATAATGCTTCTGCGTCGGGCCTCCGGGACAGGAAGGCACTTTGAAGGTTCCATGCTCAGATTCATAATGCTTCTGCGTCGGGCCTCCGGGACAGGAAGGCCACTTTGAAGGTTCCATGCTCAGATTCATAATGCTTCTGCGTCGGGCCTCCGGGACAGGAAGGCCACTTTGAAGGTTCCATGCTCAGATTCATAATGCTTCTGCGTCGGGCCTCCGGGACAGGAAGGCCACTTTGAAGGTTCCATGCTCAGATTCATAATGCTTCTGCGTCGGGCCTCCGGGACAGGAAGGCCACTTCGAAGGTTCCATGCTCAGATTCATAATGCTTCTGCGTC
Source organism: Oncorhynchus nerka (assembly GCF_034236695.1). NCBI lineage: Eukaryota > Metazoa > Chordata > Actinopteri > Salmoniformes > Salmonidae > Oncorhynchus > Oncorhynchus nerka. The sequence goes on from NC_088410.1 coordinate 91,970,170, forward strand.
GGGCCTCCGGGACAGGAAGGCCACTTCGAAGGTTCCATGCTCAGATTCATAATGCTTCTGCGTCGGGCCTCCGGGACAGGAAGGCCACTTCGAAGGTTCCATGCTCAGATTCATAATGCTTCTGGCTGGGCCTCCGGGACAGGAAGGCCACTTCGAAGGTTCCATGCTCAGATTCATAATGCTTCTGCGCGGGCCTCCGGGACAGGAAGGCCACTTCAAGGTTCCATGCTCAGATTCATAATGCTTCTGCGTCGGGCCTCCGGGACAGGAAGGCCACTTTGAAGGTTCCATGCTCAGATTCATAATGCTTCTGCGTCGGGCCTCCGGGACAGGAAGGCCACTTTGAAGGTTCCATGCTCAGATTCATAATGCTTCTGCGTCGGGCCTCCGGGACAGGAAGGCCACTTTGAAGGTTCCATGCTCAGATTCATAATGTCGCGTGAGGTTGAATTCTTTGTAAACAGCGACCTTTTCATTGCAAATAAGACACACTGGCTTGGCATTGGGAAAAGATGGTAAGATGAACGCATATCTCTCTGTATGTTAGGAGATAGATGGTTAGATGAATGCATATCTCTCTATATGTTAGGAGATATATGGTAAGATAAATGCATATCTCTCTATATGTTAGGAGATATATGGTTAGATGAATGCATATCTCTCTATATGTTAGGAGATATATGGTTAGATGAATGCATATCTCTCTATATGTTAGGAGATATATGGTAAGATGAATGCATATCTCTCTATATGTTAGGAGATATATGGTAAGATGAATGCATATCTCTCTATATGTTAGGAGATATATGGTTAGATGAATGCATATCTCTCTATATGTTAGGTGATATATGGTAAGATGAATGCATATCTCTCTATATGTTAGGAGATATATGGTAAGATGAATGCATATCTCTCTATATGTTAGGAGATATATGGTAAGATGAATGCATATCTCTCTATATGTTAGGAGATATATGGTTAGATGAATGCATATCTCTCTATATGTTAGGAGATAGATGGTTAGATGAATG
>NC_088410.1:91976200-91988700 GCF_034236695.1 Oncorhynchus nerka
ATTATTATTATTATTAACATTATTATTATTATTAACATTATTATTAACATTATTATTATTATTAACATTATTATTATTATTAACATTATTATTAACATTATTATTATTATTAACATTATCATTATCATTATTGTAATTGTCAAGATTGTCGTAAGAACGGGACCAAGGCGCAGCGGATGTTGAGTTCCACATATTTATTTCAAAGTGAAACTTAAAGCAAAACACAATAAATCAATAAACGAACAACGAAACGTGACTACGTGGTGCACAAACACAAAACAATATCCCACAAACACAGGTGGGAAAAATAGCTACTTAAATATGATCCCCAATTAGAGACAACGATTACCAGCTGCCTCTATTTGGGAATCATACGAAAACACCAACGTAGAAAATATAAACTAGAACACAACATACAAATATTAAACTAGAATACCCCCTAGTCACGCCCTGACCTACGACACCATTGAGAAACAAGGGCTCTTTATGGTCAGGACGTGACAGTTATTATCATTATTACTCTCATTATTATTATTATCATTATTATTAGTAGGAGTAATATTATTATCATTATTAATATTATCATCATTATTATTATCAATATCATTATTATTTCACTCTCCACTTTCACTCTTTCCTTTGGTTATTGTTTTCTCTCTCTCTCTCTCTCTCTCTCTCTCTCTCTTTCCCTCCCTCTCTGTCTCTCTTTCCCTCCCTCTGTCTCTCTCTCTCTCTCTGTGTCTCTCTTTCCCTCCCTCTCTCTATCTCTCTCGCTCTCTCTCTCTGTGTTTCTCTTTCCCTCCCTCTCTCTGTCTCTCTCTCTCTGTCTCTCTGTGTTTCTCTCTCTGTCTCTCTCTCCCTCCCTCTCTCTGTCTCTCTCGCTCTCTCTCTGTGTCTCTCTTTCCCTCCCCCTCTCTCTCCCTCCCCCTCTCTCTCCCTCCCTCCCTCCCTCCCTCCCTCCCTCCCTCCCTCCCTCCCTCCCATCTTTTATTTGTTCTGGTTTGCTCTGATTCATGTCATGGTTAAACATGTCATTTCAGGGCCCCTAGCAAATCAGACACGTTGACATTTCTTTCTCCACTCCGTGATTCATTGTGTCATACATGATTCTATGTCTGCCCCCTCAACACCCTACAGAAAGGTTTCCCAGCCCTCTCCATGGGCCCCCCAGGCATTTTTTGTTTTGTTTAACTTTAAACTGATTCAATTAGTCAATTGCTTGATGATTAGTTGACTAATTGAATCAGGTGTGCCAGTTTAGGGTTAAACAAAAAAATGTAATGTCTGGGGGGGGGGGGCTACTGTCAACATCACTTTAATGTTGTTTCTGTCTCTCACACTTCCTCAGGAGGTTTAAAAACATGACTTTAATAGAGAGCAGGGGTGTCAAACATACGAGCTGATTCAATGTGGCCCGCGGGTGGTTTCAGGTGGTTTTTCAGTGCGGCACTACAGACCTCGGTGAAGACCGAATGTGGCATGAGGGGAAAAATGAGTTTGACACCCCTGCCATAGAGATTATTTTCAGTGTCTAGCACATTGTTTCTCTCAGTCTGTGACCGCCTGCTGGGGTTTTGAGGTGTGGTTTCCCTCTGATTCTCACCTGTTTAAGGCAGCGTTCATCCGTCAAGACCAGACAGTTCCCCCTGTAGATCTGTCCTGTAGGCTACTCCAGTTCATCCGTCAAGACCAGACAGTTCCCCCTGTAGATCTGTCCTGTAGGCTACTCCAGTTCATCCGTCAAGACCAGACAGTTCCCCCTGTAGATCTGTCCTGTAGGCTACTCCAGTTCATCCGTCAAGACCAGACAGTTCCCCCTGTAGATCTGTCCTGTAGGCTACTCCAGTTCATCCGTCAAGACCAGACAGTTCCCCTGTAGATCTGTCCTGTAGGCTACTCCAGTTCATCCGTCAAGACCAGACAGTTCCCCTGTAGATCTGTCCTGTAGGCTACTCCAGTTCATCCGTCAAGACCAGACAGTTCCCCCTGTAGATCTGTCCTGTAGGCTACTCCAGTTCATCCGTCAAGACCAGACAGTTCCCCCTGTAGATCTGTCCTGTAGGCTACTCCAGTTCATCCGTCAAGACCAGACAGTTCCCCTGTAGATCTGTCCTGTAGGCTACTCCAGTTCATCCGTCAAGACCAGACAGTTCCCCCTGTAGATCTGTCCTGTAGGCTACTCCAGTTCATCCGTCAAGACCAGACAGTTCCCCCTGTAGATCTGTCCTGTAGGCTACTCCAGGTCAGACCCACAATGTATATGGAGAGAGTTTGGACATTGCAGGTTGATTGCATCCCAGACTTGGTTAGATTGTGTCATGTAACTTCAATGTCTTCCATGTTATAGACGTTGTCATGACTACAGTAACTATAGTGACAGCCTTTAGGTTTAAACTTGATTAAAATATTCAATTGCCACTTTGGTATCACACTGTGGTTCTAAGAACGATATGTGCTAGCTGGGGTACCACGCTGTGGTTCTCAGAATTTTGTGTGCTAGCTGGGGTATCAAACTGTGTTTCTCAGAACATTGTTTGCTAGCTGGGGTATCAAACTGTGGTTCTCAGAACAGTGTGTGCTAGCTGGGGTATCAAACTGTGGTTCTCAGAACGTTGTGTGCTAGCTGGGGTATCATAAGGTGAAAGCACCAATTTGTAAGTCGCTCTGGATAAGAGCGTCTGCTAAATGACTTAAATGTAAATGTAAATGTAAATGTATCAAGCTGTGGTTCTCAGAACGTTGTGTGCTAGCTGGGGTATCAAGCTGTGGTTCTCAAAGGTCAGTTCTAGATTGAAGCCCTCAAAATGAGCCTGATGCACTAGGCCTAATGTCTTCATATGCCAGAGCCTGGGGAGGCCTCTTGTCTCTGTCAGTGGGACATCACAGGACATAATTGACGACTTGTGAGGGAAGTTATTGATGAGTCACAGAATCAGGCGTGGGTGTGAACGTCTTCTTAGGCTCTGACACACACACACACACACACACACACACACACACACACACACACACACACACACACACACGTATGTGGTCCCTGAATGAGCTTAACACAAACAGGACTCATCAGTCAGACAGCCCCATGCTTCCATTCTGTTACAGTGATCTCAGAGTACCTGAGTGGCAGATGACTTAAATCACTATGACATTACTTCCTGTCCTTTCACCAACTTCCATTTAGCTCCCCAGAGCCCCACTGTGCCTCACAAGAAGGCCTGTGCCTCTGTAGTCTCAGATTAGGAGTGGTGGTGGGACTTGTTTGTTATTTTAGATTATAACGAATAAGATTACATGGACAGGGGGACAAGACTAGGAGATCGGTGCTCCTGCACTGAGACATGTTGGGCCAACATAATTCCCTTTAATTCAGACCTCCCTTTAATTCAAACCTCCCTTTAATATTAGACCTCCCTTTAATTCAGACCTCCCTTTAATTCAGACCTCCCTTTAATATTAGACCTCCCTTTAATTCAGACCTCCCTTTAAGTTAGACCTCCCTTTAATTCAGACCTCCCTTTAATTCAGACCTCCCTTTAATTCAGACCTCCCTTTAATTCAGAACTCCCTTTAATATTAGACCTCCTTTTAATTCAGACCTCCCTTTAATATTAGACCTCCCATTAATTTTAGACCTCCCTTTAATTCAGACCTCCTTTAATATTAGAACTCCCTTTAATATTAGACCTCCCTTTAATTCAGACCTCCCTTTAATTCAGAACTCCCTTTAATTCAGACCTCCCTTTAATTCAGACCTCCCTTTAATTCAGAACTCCCTTTAATTCAGACAATGATAGTGTCAGTTTCCTCCTCACCTCTACCTACCGTGGTAGCCTACCTATCTTTAATTAAAGATATTAAAGATACTGTAATGTTTAGTGTTTTTAATTGATAGGTTCAACAGACAGTGTTTAATCCTTTCATTCAGTCACTGAGAGGGGGGGAGAGGGGAGCGAGGGAGAGCGAGGGGGAGCGAGGGGGGAGTGATAGAAAGGATACTAAAACAGGCTTCTCAATCATATTAAAGTTTCTTGTAAAAACAAAAAAAACTTGCATTTATACTGTACCTAGCGTTTGTACTCCTCTGTTGGTATACTGTGATAGTTGAATTCATCTGAGACATTTTCAGCCCAACCCCAACCCCCGCCCCACACACACACACACACACGTATCCTTTGGTGTGTTTAATTATAGCAGCGCTTGGTTTTGTCCCAGAGGCTTCCCATTAAACATGGGGCTGGTCCAGGATAGTAGAGCTGTAAAACCAACATAAATATTTAATGAGATGAGATGAGTGTGTGTGTGTGTGTGTGTGTGTGTGTGTGTGTGTGTGTGTGTGTGTGTGTGTGTGTGTGTGTGTGTGTGTGTGTGTGTGTGTGTGTGTGTGTGTGTCAGTGTCAGTGTCTGTGTCTGTGTGTGTGTCAGTGTGTGTCTGTGTCTGTGTGTGTGTGTGCGTGCGTGCGTGCGCGCGCGCGTGTGTGTGTGTGTTTATGTGTGTGTGTGTGGATAATAAAGCAGTAAAACACGTACATTGTTCATCGGCAGCCGAGTGGACCCAGATTCCCCGACCAGGTGGTAAATCAACAGGACCTGAATACACAATATCGGAAGTTTAACCCCCTTTCATTCCTCTATTCATATATTTCATTAATATATCAAATGTGTTCCTGTCTAGTGGAGGAAAGGGCTTCTCCATATGACTTGTTTTGACATATTCTAATGAGACCTTGTTTATAGAAATAAATTATAGGAAAAAAAACCTTCACATGTGAAAATCAGATATGCAGTTTCACATGTAAAAAACCTCCAAATGTGAAAATCAGATATGCAGTTTCACATGTAAAAAACCTCCAAATGTGAAAATCAGATATGCAGTTTCACATGTAAAAAACCTCCAAATGTGAAAATCTCACATTCACCTGTGGAATGAAGGTGACCACGTCTAAAACGCCCAGATGCGGCACAAGGGAACGATTTTGCTGGACATTAGTGGAAGAGTGGACAGAATCAAATGTTTTCAGGGGAGTTTAATGGAACTCATTCAAATGGCACCATAGATCTGCTGAATGAAAATCATTGCCTGTTAAAAGGACCATCTTTAGACGCTGAACCGAAATATATAAACGCAACATTTAAAGTGTTGGTTCCATGTGTTATGAGCGGATAATGAACACAATTGCATTTTTATCGATAGCAATTTGAATGCACAGAGATGCCATGACGAGATCCTGAGGCCCGTTGTTGTGCCATTCCTCCGCCGTCTCCTGTTTCAGCATGATAATGCACGGCCCCATGTCACAAGGATCTGTTCATGTTTCAGCATGATAATGCACAGCCCCATGACACAAGGATCTGTTCATGTTTCAGCATGATAATGCACGGCCCAATGTCACAAGGATCTGTTCATGTTTCAGCATGATAATGCACGGCCCCATGTCACAAGGATCTGTTCATGTTTCAGCATGATAATGCACGGCCCCATGTCACAAGGATCTGTTCATGTTTCAGCATGATAATGCACGGCCAATGTCACAATGATCTGTTCATGTTTCAGCATGATAATGCACGGCCCCATGTCACAAGGATCGGTTCATGTTTCAGCATGATAATGCACGGCCCAATGTCACAAGGATCTGTTCATGTTTCAGCATGATAATGCACGGCCCAATGTCACAAGGATCTGTTCATGTTTCAGCATGATAATGCACGGCCCCATGTCACAAGGATCTGTTCATGTTTCAGCATGATAATGCACGGCCCAATGTCACAAGGATCTGTTCATGTTTCAGCATGATAATGCACGGCCCAATATCACAAGGATCTGTTCATGTTTCAGCATGATAATGCACGGCCCAATGTCACAAGGATCTGTTCATGTTTCAGCATGATAATGCACGGCCCAATGTCACAAGGATCTGTTCATGTTTCAGCATGATAATGCACGGCCCAATGTCACAAGGATCTGTTCATGTTTCAGCATGATAATGCACGGCCCCATGTCACAAGGATCTGTTCATGTTTCAGCATGATAATGCACGGCCCCATGTCACAAGGATCTGTTCATGTTTCAGCATGATAATGCACGGCCCAATGTCACAATGATCTGTTCATGTTTCAGCATGATAATGCACGGCCCCATGTCACAAGGATCTGGACACAATTCCTGGAAGCTGGATATGTCCCAGTTCTTCCATGGCCTGCATACTCACCAGACATGTCACCCACACAGCATGTTTGGAATGCTCTGGATCAGTGTGTATGACAGCGTGTCCCAGTTCTTCCATGGTCTGCATACTCACCAGATATGCCACCCACACAGCATGTTTGGGATGCTCTGGATCAGTGTGTATGACAGCGTGTCCCAGTTCTTCCATGGCCTTCATACTCACCAGACATGTCACCCACACAGCATGTTTGGAATGCTCTGGATCAGTGTGTATGACAGCGTGTCCCAGTTCTTCCATGGTCTGCATACTCACCAGACATGTCACCCACACAGCATGTTTGGAATGCTCTGGATCAGTGTGTATGACAGCGTGTCCCAGTTCTTCCATGGTCTGCATACTCACCAGACATGTCACCCACACAGCATGTTTGGAATGCTCTGGATCAGTGTGTACGACAGCGTGTCCCAGTTCTTCCATGGTCTGCATACTCACTAGACATGCCACCCACACAGCATGTTTGGAATGCTCTGGATCAGTGTGTACGACAGCGTGTCCCAGTTCTTCCATGGTCTGCATACTCACCAGACATGCCACCCACACAGCATGTTTGGAATGCTCTGGATCAGTGTGTATGACAGCGTGTCCCAGTTCTTCCATGGTCTGCATACTCACTAGACATGCCACCCACACAGCATGTTTATGATGCTCTGGATCAGTGTGTACCACAGCGTGTCCCAGTTCTTCCATGGTCTGCATACTCACTAGACATGCCACCCACACAGCATGTTTATGATGCTCTGGATCAGTGTGTACCACAGCGTGTCCCAGTTCTTCCATGGTCTGCATACTCACCAGACATGCCACCCACACAGCATGTTTGGAATGCTCTGGATCAGTGTGTACGACAGCGTGTCCCAGTTCTTCCATGGTCTGCATACTCACCAGACATGTCACCCACACAGCATGTTTGGAATGCTCTGGATCAGTGTGTACGACAGCGTGTCCCAGTTCTTCCATGGTCTGCATACTCACCAGACATGTCACCCACACAGCATGTTTGGAATGCTCTGGATCAGTGTGTATGACAGCGTGTCCCAGTTCTTCCATGGTCTGCATACTCACTAGACATGTCACCCACACAGCATGGATTGGATTGCGTCCTACCTGACAGGTCGCTCCTACCAGGTGGCGTGGCGAGAATCTGTCTCCTCACCACGCGCTCTCACCACTGGCGTCCCCCAGGGCTCTGTTCTAGGCCCTCTCCTATTCTCGCTATACACCAAGTCACTTGGCTCTGTCATAACCTCACATGGTCTCTCCTATCATTGCTATGCAGACGACACACAATTAATCTTCTCCTTTCCCCCTTCTGATGACCAGGTGGCGAATCGCATCTCTGCATGTCTGGCAGACATATCAGTGTGGATGACGGATCACCACCTCAAGCTGAACCTCGGCAAGACGGAGCTGCTCTTCCTCCCGGGGAAGGACTGCCCGTTCCATGATCTCGCCATCACGGTTGACAACTCCATTGTGTCCTCCTCCCAGAGCGCTAAGAACCTTGGCGTGATCCTGGACAACACCCTGTCGTTCTCAACTAACATCAAGGCGGTGGCCCGTTCTTGTAGGTTCATGCTCTACAACATCCGCAGAGTACGACCCTGCCTCACACAGGAAGCAGCGCAGGTCCTAATCCAGGCACTTGTCATCTCCCGTCTGGATTACTGCAACTCGCTGTTGGCTGGGCTCCCTGCCTGTGCCATAAAACCCTACAACTCATCCAGAACGCCGCAGCCCGTCTGGTGTTCAACCTTCCCAAGTTCTCTCACGTCACCCCGCTCCTCCGCTCTCTCCACTGGCTTCCAGTTGAAGCTCGCATCCGCTACAAGACCATGGTGCTTGCCTACGGAGCTGTGAGGGGAACGGCACCTCAGTACCTCCAGGCTCTGATCAGGCCCTACACCCAAACAAGGGCACTGCGTTCATCCACCTCTGGCCTGCTCGCCTCCCTACCACTGAGGAAGTACAGTTCCCGCGCAGCCCAGTCAAAACTGTTCGCTGCTCTGGCCCCCCAATGGTGGAACAAACTCCCTCACGACGCCAGGACAGCGGAGTCAATCACCACCTTCCGGAGACACCTGAAACCCCACCTCTTTCAGGAATACCTAGGATAGGATAAAGTAATCCTTCTCACCCTCCCCCCCCTTAAAAGATTTAGATGCACTATTGTAAAGTGGCTGTTCCACTGGATGTCTTAAGGTGAATGCACCAATTTGTAAGTCGCTCTGGATAAGAGCGTCTGCTAAATGACTTAAATGTAAATGTAAATGTAACATGTCACCCACACAGCATGTTTGGAATGCTCTGGATCAGTGTGTACGACAGCGTGTTCCAGTTCCCGCCAATATCCAGCAACTTCGCACAACTATTGAAGACAACTGGGACAACATTCCACAAGCCACAATCAGCAGCCTGATCAACTATATGTTCATATTTTTGTTTGGTATACCTACATTTTTGGACTTATGAATGAAAGATGTGTACCCAATGATTTATGGAGAATATTATGTATAAATGCTTCATTAGCTCTACTGTCAAAACCCATCAGAACCCAAAAATAGAAGATTGTTTAACTCCAATGTTTTGTAAACAAAGTAAATGAAAACATGGTTAAAACATGAATGTTGATATCATGAGTGGTCAGTCCTTGCATCCATAGCGTAGTCCATGAATTTAAGAGTGGTTGCATTTCTCCAGCCCCCATCCCTCAGCTTTTTGCTGAAACTGTGGCGTAGAAACACTGTTTAAATGTTTCAATTTAAGGATTGTGGCTTTAAACACATGTAATAGAGTAATCGTGTTATTATGATGCAACAATCTTAGTATTGCAAACAAAAATAATGATATTTAAAGCAAAACATGAACCCCAAGAAGTATTGGTTGCGAAAACAAAATATTGCGAGGAAATAATTTTGAAATCCGAGAACAAACTATTTGTAAATAAAAAACATTGTGTGTGTGTGGGGGGGACAACGTGCTTAAATCTAATGGCACCTGCCTTCCTGCAATTTTCCCTATCATTGGTTATGTTACCCTGGTCTTTACTATCATTACCCTGGTCTTTACTATCATTACCCTGGTCTTTACTATCATTACCCTGGTCTTTACTATCATTGGTTATGTTACCCTGGTCTTTACTATCATTACCCTGGTCTTTACTATCATTGGTTATGTTACCCTGGTCTTTACTATCATTGGTTATGTTACCCTGGTCTTTACTATCATTACCCTGGTCTTTACTATCATTGGTTATGTTACCCCGGTCTTTACTATCATTGGTTATGTTACCCTGGTCTTTACTATCATTGGTTATGTTACCCTGGTCTTTACTATCATTGGTTATGTTACCCTGGTATTTACTATCATTACCCTGGTCTTTACTACCATTGGTTATGTTACCCTGGTCTTTACTATCATTGGTTATGTTACCCTGGTCTTTACTATCATTGGTTATGTTACCCTGGTCTTTACTATCATTACACTGGTCTTTACTATCATTGGTTATGTTACACTGGTCTTTACTATCATTACCCTGGTATTTACTATCATTGGTTATGTTACCCTGGTCTTTACCATCATTACCCTGGTCTTTACCATCATTACCCTGGTCTTTACTATCATTACCCTGGTCTTTACTTTCATTGGTTATGTTACCCTGGTCTTTACTATCATTACCCTGGTCTTTACTTTCATTGGTTATGTTACCCTGGTCTTTACTATCATTACCCTGGTCTTTACTATCATTGGTTATGTTACCCTGGTCTTTACTATCATTACCCAGGTCTTTACTATCATTGGTTATGTTACCCTGGTCTTTACTATCATTGGTTATGTTACCCTGGTCTTTACTATCATTGGTTATGTTACCCTGGTCTTTGCTATCATTACCCTGGTCTTTACTATCATTGGTTATGTTACCCTGGTCTTTACTATCATTACCCTGGTCTTTACTATCATTGGTTATGTTACCCTGGTCTTTACTATCATTGGTTATGTTACCCGGGTCTTTACTATCATTACCCTGGTCTTTACTATCATTGGTTATGTTACCCTGGTCTTTGTTATCATTGGTTATGTTGCCCTGGTCTTTGTTATCATTGGTTATGTTACCCTGGTCTTTACTATCATTGGTTATGTTACCCTGGTCTTTGTTATCATTGGTTATGTTACCCTGGTCTTTACTATCATTGGTTATGTTACCCTGGTCTTTACTATCATTACCCTGGTCTTTGCTATCATTGGTTATGTTACCCTGGTCTTTACTATCATTGGTTATGTTACCCTGGTCTTTATTATCATTACCCTGGTCTTTACTATCATTGGTTATGTTACCCTGGTCTTTGTTATCATTGGTTATGTTGCCCTGGTCTTTGTTATCATTGGTTATGTTACCCTGGTCTTTACTATCATTGGTTATGTTACCCTGGTCTTTGTTATCATTGGTTATGTTACCCTGGTCTTTACTATCATTCGTTATGTTACCCTGGTCTTTATTATCATTACCCTGGTCTTTACTATCATTGGTTATGTTACCCTGGTCTTTACTATCATTGGTTATGTTACCCTGGTCTTTGCTATCATTACCCTGGTCTTTACTATCATTGGTTATGTTACCCTGGTCTTTACTATCATTGGTTATGTTACCCTGGTCTTTACTATCATTACCCTGGTCTTTACTATCATTGGTTATGTTGCCCTGGTCTTTGTTATCATTGGTTATGTTACCCTGGTCTTTACTATCATTGGTTATGTTACCCTGGTCTTTGTTATCATTGGTTATGTTACCCTGGTCTTTACTATCATTGGTTATGTTACCCTGGCCTTTGCTTTCTCTGCCTTTTTTCAAGTTGCAAGTTTTGGCACATTCATTCCAACAACATACTGTAGCACCCTGCTTCCCACTGCTGATTTGCCTCTGAAGCCAAGCAGGGTCGGCACAGGTAGAACAATGAACCAGATGTTTCCCCGAATGCATAAATCTCAGGCATCGGGTTGGCATTTCCCTCTCACTGCAAATTTTCTCATCGAAGAACGATTTAGTCTCAATATAGTTTTCTGTTCCTAAAATTCTTATTTTCAATGACGGCCTAGGGGGGCTGTGGGTTCAGAGGCAGAACGACAGATTTGTACATTGTCAGCTCAGGGATTTGAACTTGCAACCATTTTGGTTACTAGTCCAATGCTCTAACCACTAGGCTACCCTGCCTCCCCTAGGAAAATATGTGCTAGAAAGCACCAATAGGATCTCGCTAGCTGTTTCTTGCCTCTGCCCACCTCCTTGTTTGTTCTGCCCACTATGATTCATTTGCTCCCATTGGTAACAACAGGCTGTGGACTATCTTGGGGTAGTTATAAAACATCTTTGGGGTCCCTGGAGGAGAAACCTGATGGAGCTGGAAGTGCTGCAAATATACGTGTGAAAAATAAACGTGTGGAGAAATAAAAGTCGGGATAATTTTTTTCACAAGGGAGAAACGTGAAAAATATACACGTGAAACTTCACAACGTGTCTGATTGAATATTTAAAAATAAATAAATAAATCTTTCACGTTTTTTTTTCACATCGTTTTTCATGTTTTTCTTTTTGTAAGGGTATGGTAACTAGGGAAGATTGACTGTGTGTTTTTTGTTTTCTCATGGCTGTGGAACTCAGCTGTCAATCAGCATGATGAGAGGGGTTGGCATAAATGGGACATGGAAGACGGGTTATTTCTGGCTGACGTGTGATGCACTGATGAGTGTGTGTGCGTGTGCGTGTGCGTGTGCGTGTGTGTGTGTGTGTGCGTGTGTGCGTGTGTGTGTGCGTGTGTGCGTGTGTGCGTGTGTGTGTGTGTGTGTATGCGTGTGTGTGTGTGCGTGTGTGTGTGTGTGCGTGTGTGCGTGTGTGTGTGTGTGGACATGGGAGGACAGGGACTGTGACAGGGGCTTTGTTGAACACTGATACTTTGGGGTCATCTATCTAGTTTGGGCTAAAAACAGAAAGGACAAGACAGAAACAGAAGAAGCTCGTCCTATATGTTAGTCATGACTTGTGAAATAAACTCAACATAAAAATTATTTAGTGACAAATAATGAACAAGTATTTCAGATTAGCTACCCCATCCTTAAACTTAAACATTAGGGTTAATGGTCTCCTAAGATCAGCGTCTAGGAGCAACTCCTCCATCTCCTGTTCCTGCTCCGCAGGGCGTGTCTTAGGAGTGGCTGGGAAGGTGATTGGTGGGATGGGTTGCCGTGGTGATAGAGAATCGGCCCCTCCCCCCCATCTCTCCACTC